>NW_026705228.1:900000-1004602 GCF_029867415.1 Vicia villosa
GAGAGAGTTCCTATTATTCCACTCGCATTGGTTCACGCTTCAGAATTGATGTCTAGTCCTGAGAGTGAGTTGATGAATTGAATCTCACGTTGACTAGTGCTTACAAGCTTGTGAAGTACCCAAATTACAAGCTAGTTTTGTGGGTTATGGTAGGCATTTTGCTCAAGTTTTAATAGTTTACAACTCACCACATTTTTAGCGATTTATGGGGATAGGCCAATATTAGTTCTTAATGCGGTTATCGCTTTTTCTAACCTATGTGGATGTTAGTTCCAAATACAATGTGATCTTTCCGGTTAAGCAAAACCAAATACCGTCAAAATGTTCATACAATTTAACTCATGACTTAATTACGACTTCATTCTTTTCTACAGAGAGTGGAGGGGTGAATTTCAATCAGTTGCAATACTTTTGCTAACTCTGGAATTATATAGAATAACTGGTCCCCACACTTACCGTCAAACTGGTTCAAGAGAAAGGAAACACAAATATATAGCAGAGATTAGACCTACTCTCCTATATCATTTACATATACAATACCCTAAAATACCCTACAATACATTCTCTGTTTTTCAAGTGGTTATTTTTACGCGCATTTTGATGTTTCTATGTTAGTAATTCTCCACCTTTTGGTATTTTTTTAGTTACTATTTTTTCTTTCTCAGGTTCATCGGATAACGGTAACAAAGGAGAAAATACAGAATGGTGGTCTGATCCTGACTTGAAAGTTCACATTGGAGTTGGTTGTGACTTTTGTGGGGTAAGATCTTAATCCCCTCATATCCTGCATTATGTATCAATATGTTATTTTATTGTTGTTTCTACAGTTTAGATTTCTTTTATCCAAACTAGTTGTGTGTCTATGTTATTGATCTGCAATGTGATAATGTGTGGCTTGTATATTCAGATGTTTCCTATCATTGGAGATAGATATAGATGCACCGATTGCAAGGAGAAAATGGGTTTTGATCTCTGTAAAGATTGCTACGACACCCGCTCCAAACTTCCAGGCCGATTTAATCAACAACACACCTCAGATCATAGTTTCAAGCTTGTACAACCCAACTATATTCGTAACATAATGTTGAGGCTCGTCACCGGACAGTTAGGCGACAGGTCTATCGACACCGAGTCTTTAAGTAACATAGATTTTACAGCCGAAGCCTCCGGGTTGTTTGATGATGGTGAAGAAAACCAGAATGAACCCGAAGCTACAGATTGAAAATATGAACCCAAAAATAATCATGGTCTGTTGTTGGTGATATTGCATATCTTCTTACTGATTTAAGAGATGTGAATAATGCAATACTTAGAGCAAGTTTTCAATCATTTCCTAACTGAATCTTTCTTCAGATTTTGGAAATCAGTGACAGGTTATCTTAGGCTTTCATGGTAGGATTCTTGAAGATATTTGGGAATGTACATATTTTTAGGAGTTTTCACGAGATGTTTGAAAATCTGTATTTTTACATAATAATCTGTGTAATATAACTAAATTTTAGTCTAGAAATTGAAATGTGGGAAAATGAAAATTTAATACTCAGAATCCAAACTTGAGATTATTGGTACTTGAACTAAAATAATATGAAAGGGACCCTTAATTTATTAACTGGAAACATTGAATGACCAATCAGTAATGACCTGTCTGGTAACATCACATATAGTTCTATTTGAAATGAATGATCCATAGTACTGGTGTTGGTACAACTTTGCTTTTCTCTCTCATTTTCAAACATGTTTGTTTTCACACATTCTCTTGATTGCTGGATTATATCTACTCCCTCCTTTCCATTTTTTGCTGTCGTTGTTGGAAAGTGAGTAGTTACTAAGTGTACGACATTATGAGTTCAAATTCAAGTTTATGTGTATTAATATTTTTTTCATCTACTAAATAAATTGTATTTACCAAACTCGTTATCATATTGTTTGTTAAGATAAAGAAAACTAATTTTTAGTTCATATTAATAAAAAATGTTGTATGGTAACAATGTTTTACCTCAAGCTTTTAGCTTTTTTTTTTTTTACTAGTTTTTAATTTTTTTTTAAATGCTATTTGACAAAGCAATCTCAAGTTTATGGAGGTCTTTGTAGGTTAATCATGGTTGAACAATGACAAAATAATCAGAAGCCTCGCTTAACTAAATTTTAACAATGTTAAATATTTATCAGGCCCTATTTAATTTGAGGCCTTATGCGATAATTGTCTTGCGTGCTCTCAAAGACAACCCGAATATCTGAAACTTGTCATTTTTTCTTTATTTTTATTCATATTATTTGAATTAAAACTTATTTTTATTATTTATAATTTATTATAGTTTAAAATAAAATAAATATTTTTTAATTGTAAATATAGAAAACAATTAAGAATAATAAATTCTTAATGCAACAATTCGCGGATGACTTTGACTCCACATTCATTTTATTCCTTAGTTTATTATACTCTTGCTCTCTATCGCTCTTATTTTTCACTCTTACTTCCTCATTTGTCATTTGCAAAATGCAACCAAAATTTACGGGAAAGGATGCTCTAACGTTCACGCGGGAACATTATAGTAACTTTTACAACTTTTTAAGGTACGATCAATAAAAATGTTCAGATGCATCCACGTGTTTTTTTTCAACAAATAAAATTGAAATTAAGAGAGGATGGAAGTCTGCTAAGAATGATAAAACTTAAAATTCTCAATTCTTCTTCTTCTTCTGTCGTCGTCATCTACCACCACGCTGCCTTCAATTGTTCATCTTTTTCCGACTCAGACTGTGACCCTTTATTGTTATCACCTCTTTCGCCACTGCCACCTACCACCTCTGACGGTTCTTCTTTTTCTGACTCCTACGGTTTTTCTTCGTCTTTTCATCGCCGTCGGTGTTACGGTCAATTGTTTTCAAATATCAGGTAAGGTTTGGAAAATTATTGAATTTCAAACTTGTGAGTTGAATTCAATGGTTGTTTTTTGGTCAAAAATTGAATTTAACTGTAATTTAGGGATTCTCTCAAAAACAAATTATTCAACCTTGATTATGTTCATGAAACATAAAACTCTCTCATGTATCATGTCAAAATTAGACTGTAATGTCATGTACATTTGGCTACAAAGGAGAGGCTTTGTAGATTTGGTATTATTGGAGATTCTGTGTGTAGCATGTGTGAACAAGAGGAAGAAAATACTGACCATGTGTTCTTTTCTTGTGTCAAAACTGCTGGTATTTGGTTTGGAATTATGAATTGGCTTGGTATTAGTCATAAGCCTCATACTTGGAGCAAAGACCTGCATTGGATCCTGGCTCGTATTAAGGGTAAAGGTTGGAGAGCTCGACTGTTTCAATTGGTTGTGACTGAAACTGTACATGAAGTGTGGTTATATAGGAATGCAATTGTTTTTAGTAAAGAAAATTATAGCAAAAATACCTAGAGAGAATTATTGATAATATTGTGTATAGAGGTTGGAAAAATAAGAAACTTGGTATGCATATTGCCATTTTAATGCTATAGGTTTGATTAGGTTTGGGCTGAATCCTTCATGTTTGTAAAGTTTTTTGAATTAATATATTCTTTGGTTCAAAAAAAAAAATTAGACTGTAATATGTTTGGTTTATATTATTGCAGGCACTATATTAGAAGAAAAGATTCGGATATGCTTGGTTTATAATTTGTAGAATGCATACATTGTATTAGAAGAATGGAGTGTGATATGTTTGGTTTGACTTATGCAGGCAAAGCATGAAGGAGAAATTTTGGTGCAGGACAATTGTGAAGTAGCAAACTTAATTTCTGGCAACTTTTGAATCATAAAGAAGACAAATGAACAAATTCGATTCCAAGTACTATACTGGTGAAGCATAAAAAAGATGAATAAACAAAATAGTTTTAGTTCATAATGTACTTTTAGGATATAATGTTTGATTTAATAGTTTGTTTTTTCAAATTCAAAGTAACAGGATCAATTTTTCATCTCTATCCATGTAATGGAATGTTATGAATAAACGAGTTTTTATTTGGTTTTTATTATAATATGCAATGTTAAATTTTATTGTCATATAATTCAAAACCTTTGTTAATGTCACAAGTTTTTAATGTTACATACTTTGGCAACTTAACGTTACTGCCACATTTTTACTAAGCATATGGTACCACAAAAACAATATCAATATTTAAAATAGGTTGAAAACTCACTGCCATAGGGAAATGCTAAATTGAATTCTGCTTGAAATTTATGTTATTCCAGAATTTTGTCTGGATATGTTATAAATCTTAACCTGCTATCCATTTTGGTTACAAAATTCTACTAGAAATTATACTATCAAAGCTATAAAAATTCTGCTTGAAAGCATGTCTAACATCCTGCTTCATGAGTTACCTAATTACGATTTCCAATTCATCAAATATTGTATCAAAAAATAGTAACACCAAAATATCAACATAATGTATTTCTAATAATTATAACTTAGTGATTAATTAGCTTCGATTGCTATTCAATTTTTTTTTTTTAAAATTCTACTACTTATGAAGTGATTATGAAGCCTCACCTTGTACCTTAAAATTTTCCTAAACTCACGCACTCTGCCACTGGTTGAATTAAAATGAGCCTCCTGAATAGCATTGTACAGTACTGATCTGCAAGATCCGAATACTCGATTTACTTAAGCATGCATTTAATTGAGAGAGAGGAAATGGCATGGTTGAAGTGTAAGGACAAAATTAGTGGCAGCATTTCTCAGCTGAAAATCAGATGAGCCACGGGCAAACTTTAGAATTATACAATAAGGTCAACTTGTCAGAAACTGTGTTCATATATCACTATAGTTTCTACGGATTAGTAACTGGCTTTTATGTAAGTTTTTTATATATGGATAGTAAGAAAAAATAATCCTTAAATTTATAAACACATGTATAAAACTGTATTCACCAAATAGTTTTAAAGGAATGAAATATATATATATATATATATATATATATATATATATATATATATATATATATATATATATATATATATATGTATATATATATATATATATATATGTATATATATATATATATATGTATATATATATATATATATGTATATATATGAGAAAAATATTTAATTATTTCTTTAATAAAATTGTGAAAATTATTAAGAGATGGGTCAACCATGATAAAGCATAACATTTTTATAAGCAAAATTCATTAAGAACGAAGACTAGGGATACTCGAATCCGCTTATAAAAGAAACACGAGCAACGTTCAGTAAAAGAAAACATTTCTAACCAACTGAAACTTAACCGAGATAAACCAACGGAACTTTTCCAAACTCATAAAAGTTGCACTTAGAATTAGGAATATTATCACTTCAAAACCACTTCCAAACCTTCAATTTAATATCCCATACTAAATTCAATAAAGAGATTTTGGCGCCGTTAAAAATGATATCATTCCTAAGACACCAAATACCCCACGCCACCACCATCCACAAATGACTATCTCTATTTTTTTTCACACCAAACTTCTTGCTTTCAACACACCAAACTTTCAAACTATTCCACACTAAACCACATAAATCCAAATAGAAATCACACCATAAGAAAAAAATATTTCCATACTAACTTGGAAAAAGAACATTCCAACAGAATATGAATTAGAGATTCATTTTCTTCGGAATAGAAAATACAGAGTTGCTCATTGTTCGGTAAAGAAATACCCCTTTGTAATAAAAGATCCCTTGTAGGTAATCTATTCCACAGGCATCTCCTCCCGAAAGCTTTAATCCTATATGGAACACTAGATTTCCAAATTGAATCAAACACTGACTTCGCCCCGTCTTCCCAAGCAGGTTCGCTATAGTTCCTCATCAACAAAACTTAGCCACTTTTGGTAGAATATCCCGACCCTATATTCAGCTTCCACACCAACGAATCACACGACAACCTGTCCGAAAAAAATCTCCGACAACAACCTCCTTAAATCCCTCACTTTTGCTAGCACAACAACAGACGCTGACTCTGCCACTCTAAAACAGCCTCAAACCATCTATTTTCCTGCCAGCGGCCCATCGAGCTCACCTATGCAACCTTCTCTTTACTCCACTCGAAGATAACTGGGTAAGCTTCCATCAGACTCACATTTCCGCACCAAACAACACTCCAAAAAAGGATCTCATTCCCGCTGCCTAACTCAAATCTCCACTTCTGCAACATTACATTATTATTCCAAAGATAGAATATCATACCACCAAGCCGAGCTCTCTTTACACAAAACAGAAGCGATACCGGACAGAAGCTGATGTCTTATGTTGTCGTATCTTGCGATCAAAACCTCCAACCACTTCGCCTAAATCCCCTGCATAATTTTCCACTTCCATTTGAAAAGTAAATTTGCATTCAATTCTTTGAAACGTTTAAATCCTAACCCATCTTTCTTAAGAGGTAGATAAAGATACTCCCAATGCATCCAATTGATTTTCCTTTTATCAAAACAATCGTCCCAAACGGAATTATTTTGAATATTTTCAATTTCTTTATAAATCGATATCGGGGCTTTGAAAAAAGAAAGTTGAAAAATAGCCAAGCTTGAGAGAACCGATTTAACCAATGTAATCCTACCTCTGAGGCTGAGAAATCTCCCTTTCCAAGCCGCTAATATATCCTTTAATTTCATAAAAGAAGAGAAATACCTCATCTCAGCTCCCCGAGCCACTATACATCCTTTCTTCTCCCTTTCATTTTTAGTAGAGTTGAAATCTCCTCCCATAACCCACTCTCCGTCGGAGTATTTAGCTTTCAAACTCAATAGCTCCCTCCAAAGTTTTCGTTTCAGATTCAGAGCACACGATGAATAGACGTTGACAATATAATAACTCTTCCCCTTCCACCAGAATTTAACTCCAAGGAAACCAGCACCACAAAACTATGGATGACATCAAAAATCCCCTCCCTCCACAAAATAATTAACCCTCGTGAAGCTCCCTGAGATTTAGAGAAAGACCATCCGACATCCACCTTCCTTCAAAAACAACTAGCACTCCGTCCATCTACAACTTCCAACCTCGATTCTTGAATTATAAAAATGTCCGCTTTACCTTGAGAAGTAATATAATTAATCTTCTTCCTCTTTAACAAGTTCCATCTCCTCTTACATCGGTCCTATAATCATGTTAATCGTTTTAGATTCACCTTCACCACTTGCTTATTCTCTCTATCTCTGTTTTCCATTTCATCAATTTTCCCGTTATAATTACTTACCACTCCTTGAGGCACCACCCCGTACTTAGAAATATCGGTCCATACTTTTCTCCAACTTTAGATTGAAGATGATTGAATCTGAAATTACATTGCACGATATTGGAATCGGATAAGCATCCCTCACACGAAACCACCCCTGCCAAGAATCCCTCTTCCGAAGCCAACGGGACAATGAATCTGAGATTTACCAATATCCATGCAAAAGCTCTTCACACTCACTTCCTGAGATTGACCCTCAATCGGCCCAAATGATGAAATAGATTCTGAGCAATCCTTTAGGTCCCCCTTTTTTTCCTTATCCTTTTCAGATAAGAATGAATGCCAACGTCATAAACACTCCTAGATTTGATTCTCGGCTTCTTAATCATCTACTTCTTAACACTTTCTTTTCTCTGTTTGAAAAAAGTATCCATTGAGATTCTATCCTCCTTTAATTTACCATCTACACCAGCCTTCCTTGCCGCTTCAATAACTACATTGAAGCAACCCTTCTTCGTACCCTTATCCTCACCTTGTTGAACACTAGAATTCCTAAATTGAGAAGTCCCCTTACCAACGTCTTCAGATTCATTTACAACAGCCTTTCCCTTATTGAGATGAGCAAGAGATCCCCACAAGAGCTTGAATGAACCGAATCCTCATCAAACAGAGTGTCTTCAACAATATTATCAACTTTGTTATGCCATCTGTAAAGCCCCAATTTCTACCCAAAATTTATTAAAAAAAAATCAGTATAAAAATTCCACAAACAACAAATGGGATGTCACATTTCAACTTAATACCCAACATATACTTTCTTTTAATAACAAAAACTCTTAATACTATGCGGCGGAATCATAATATCGTAATTTATTCAACTGAGAAACAACTTATAATTATTAATATTCAACTAAATCAACTTTTTGAACAACAATAACTTCACAATGTCAGCTTTATAATCATTTAGCAACTAAAGTAGTAATAACAACATATAACAAACATAATCCCATCTCGAGTGCTACATATCAGAGCAAGATCCTCTCGAATTATCATAAGCAACATAAAGACTTCAAAGGAATACTTTTAACATCCACAACTAATCTTGAGTACCTGTCCATTTCTCATGGTAGGGGAAACATCAGCAGAAGGGGTGAGATATCGAAAAGTATAAACAAGGTATGATAATCAATATATTAGATAAGAATCATACAGTTATTCACCGCTTCATAACAAGAAAACAATCATCAACAAATAAAACATAATACAACAATTCACAACTTAATAACAACAACTTATACAACATCAACATCTTAATAATAACAACTTATACAACAGCAACATCTTAATAATAACTTAATATTTACATCCACTTAGTAACGACAACAAAACAACAATTTTAATAACAACAACTGATTTCAATCAGCAATGCGATAACAACAACAACTACACATATACAACTTGAATGCTACTCAACTGTGCATATGCATGTGGATCCATTGGAGTATAACTTCCAACTTAAAAACATGCCAGGTTATCGAGGGATCAACAAGGCATAAGCCTTCAACTTCAATTTTACCAATCCAGGCCAACGTGGTGAGCATAGCTTCAACTTAGAAATTTCCCATCCAGGCCAACTTAGTATGCAAATGAAATGAATGCAACAATCACAACAACGACATCAATCAACATCACAACACAACAACTTATCAATATTGTACCAGTAAAGGGGTACTCAACGTCGCTTCAACACTGGCCATAGGCCTACAACTTAATCAACAACAACACAACCACAGCTACATAACAATAACATATCAATGCATTTCAACAACAATTCATAGCAACGATGTAATACGGTGAAGTGACTTTTTATATTTAAGCAAGCAATGTTGCGGTGAGCAAGAGTCGCCACCGACTTTTATTTTATCCAATTGGAAAGGCAAAAAGAACAGGAAAGACCTTTGAAAAGACTTTGAGTTCGGGGGGTAGGTTATACAAAGGGAAGATGTAAGGCACCCTTTGCATCCATGGTTATCATGGGCTCTTAATTGCTTAGCTCACTTTGTTTCCAAAATGTTTGAATTGTTTGAAAAGCAGTGTGTGAATAGTAAAACTTCGTTAAGGACTTTAGCTTGTAAATAAGCGTAGCCTTGTTTTTGAATTGATTTGAAAAGAGATTATGAAAAAGAATTTGAAGTGTGGAGCAAGCAACTAAGAACTACCTACCCTAATTTGTCTTTCATGTTCTTTAAGTCTTTCGGGCGAAAGGGTCTATCCATACCATGAGAAGGCAGGAAGTCTTTCAATTGGATGTTAAGGGTCATTGAGAAAAGTATAGTTCTCCATAAGACTGTCCCTTGGCATAAAGAGGGCAAGTAGTCTAAGGGAAGGATATAATAGTCATTTAACATTTTTAGGCATCATGCGAGGATACCTTAGCAATAGGACAATCATCTTATTTTTCCGAGGCAGCATCGAGGGACTAAATGATTTTTATTCTTTAAGGCAACCTTGCTTTAGGTATCCTCGGAATCGAGGGACGTGACTATTTAGTACAATTAGAGGCAACAGAATCATTAAGGCAACAGGCAACAAAGGCAACAAGAGGAATTACCCTAAAGGTGTGTGTGTCACAATCACGTGAGTTCAGTTCAGTTATTTATCTTGTAATTAGTGAGCTATGTTAATTCAAGGTTTGCACTCCCTAAGATTACTAGCTGTCGCGGGCGAAAAACCGTTTTTTTCCTCTTTTTTGTGGGATGAGACACCTGATGCCTTCTTTGGGCTCGAGTGCTCAAAAAAATGATTTTTCTTTTATTTCGACCAAACTTTTTATTATTTCCAAAGGAGGAAAAGGGAAAAAGCTGCAATAACCTAAAAAGTGGGGGGAGATCTTGGGTAAGAGGGTTGGTTATACGAAGGGAAGGTATTAGCACCCAACGTATCTGTAGTACTCTACAGGGTTCTTTATTGTTTTTTATTCTATGCTACGGTGAAGGTTCTGTTGTGAAATAGGTGGGACCTAAGGTGTTTGTTTGATTATGCTCGCAAAGATCATCGAGATCCTCTGCATACATATCCCTTAGAGGGAATCAGAGCATCTGTAGCTCGGGGTCTACGGGTGCTAAGGTTTGAATGGTTTTTTTTGTTTTGTTTTGCTCGCCAAGGATCGACCTTGTGCCTACGTATTCTCAAAGGGATGTTGAGAAAGTCAGAGCAATCGTAGTTCCCACTTATGCTAGTGGAAGCAAAGGAAAATAGACAAATGTCGTCTAAATGCTAGATGTATCTAATCTATATCATCACATACATCTGTTTGTTTTTGTTTGAAAATCTTTTCATTATAAGCCCGGGGCCATGCCACTTAGGGTGCTTAGAATGATAAAGATGTTTTTGTTGTTTAACCAGCCTTGTGGCAAAAACTTTCAATGAAGTCAGCCTTGTGACAAAAAGTTTTGATTAATCAGCCAGCCTTGTGGCAAAAGTTTCAATGAAGTCAGCCTTGTGACAAAAACTTTGATTAATCATCCAGTACGGTGGTAAAACAGTTTGATTGATTAGCCAGCCTTGTGGCAAAAAAGTTTGATTGATTGATTGTTTGTGATGATATAGAAGAGATACTCCTATCATAGAGATGATAAATGTCTAATCTCCTAGGGTATTTTGATTTGGATATTGGGGGATGCTTATAAGAAGCCCGTGGGTCCTTGTACGAAGCCCAAGAGGAGGCTATCCGAGGGTCCTTGCATTGTAAGCCCAAGAGGAGGCTATGGGAGGGACAATCCAGGGTCCTTGCATTGTAAGCCCAAGAGGAGGCTATGGGAGGGTCACTCGTTTGTACAAAGCCCAAGGGGAGGCATGGTATAGTTGGTCTGAGCTCTTAGAGCGATTTCACCGGGAAACCATACTCTATGTCCTAACCTAAACTAGTGGAGATTCTTTGCACGAAGCCCAATAGGAGGCTATGGGGAACCTAGTGTTGTACTAAGTTGAATGAGCATATAACACAATCACAGGTATGAACAAGTACGAACAAACATGAACAAGTATGAACAGGTTATGAATAAGCATATATATATATGACAAAGTGTGTGTATATAATGGAGTTTATGAAGGAAATATACCTGTAAGCATGATCCATTTGTATACATAGGGCTCGGGACTCACACTCGGGGAGAGGTCCACTTGAATTTATTCAAAGCTATGTAAACAGGTATTTACAAAGGGGCTTGGGACTTATACCTACATGGAGGCCCATGATATTTTTTGGGAAGATTTAAAGAAAACCTTCATTTTTGGTTTGTTATTCAAAGTTTAAAAACAAACTGATCGAGGTATGTACAAAAAAGGTGTATGTACAAAAAGACGTACAATGAAATACCTAATTTCATGTACTGGAATGGGTATGTACGAAAGGGCTCGGGACTTATACCTACATGGAGGCCCATGGTATATTTGAAAAGCAGACGCGTCGTTTGAAAAACGGTTTGAAAGTTTGTTTTGAAAGAAAGTTTATTTATTTTGAATAAAAAGACTGTGTAAAAAGAAAAAGGAGTGGGTCTTATACTCTCTAATATTCGAGAGGCCCCACTGTTTTGAAAATTAATTGATTAGTCAAAAGAATTTAATCAAAAAGAAGTGGTTTATCGTTTGAAAAAGAATCGCGATCGCTCGTTTTAAAACGATTTGAATTTGACAAAAGTCAACTTAATTAAGTTAAAACAAGTTTTAATACTTAATTAAGACCTAAGTGATTAGGGTTTGATCACAAAAAAATATTTACAAGTGATTAGGTTAACAAATAATGAAAAAAACAATATTTAAAGTATTTAAAAATACTTAAAAACATGTCATTTTAAACCTAATTAAAACATATTAAATAAATCTTTTTTTGTGATTTTTTTTAATGTTGTCAAAAATAGGTATATTAAATAAGAAGTGTGTAAAAAATGAATAAAAAATGAGTTAATTTGATTGGTTAAATAATTAGATAAAGTTTGTTAAAAAAAATGAAGAAAAAAGGTGATAAAAAATTGGTTTTGTCTCCCAAAGGGTTTTAACCCACGCCCTAGTGCTTACCAACCAAAACACTAACCAGCTGAGCTGCGTGTGCAGCTTGTTTATGATACGCTTTCAACTCATTATATTTTAAAACAAATATTTGAATTCTTTGAACGAAAATCTGGCGCCAAGAACACACCATAACTGAAATTCAAAAATCTTCAAAACTGTGTTGTTTGGATCGATCAAAGGGTCTATCTCACTCGGTTTTTCACAAGGAACATGATGGTGATCTCAGAATTCATTTATTTTCACTCTAAGGGGGTCAATTTTGTGATGAACACGAAGAACCCTAAAACTGAAATTCAATGTGAAATCGTGTATGATCATGATATGATGCAATTGATTGAGGGTTAATGATCAGTGGTAGTGCAGAAACAAGATGGTAAACCAGTTTTTCATTTATGATGCATGTATGTTAGAGTTTGAAGTTCATGTTACTTACCTTCAAAAACGGCCAATCTGGAAATTGATTTCTGCAAAAGAGAAGTTCCAGTTGTTGTTTGATGATCTGAACAGCTTTAGTGGACCTTATGGAACATGTTTGAATGCTTGGAATGGATTGAATTCACCTGAGTATATCCATGGAACCCGATCTGCAGTTGCTTTGAAGTGAGGATCGAATTTGATGATGGAGGTGTTTCAGGTCATGGATGATGATTGGTATAGCTCATATATGATATATGGAATGTGTTTGGATGATTAACTTGGACAGATATGGGCTGGTGTGAATTTTGGCATGATAAGGCTCTCTTTATGCAAACATGGTGGTTGAAGAGTGATTCTGAGATTTAGGTGTTTTTGGGGTGTGTGGATGGATCAAACACATCACATTTGATGTTTATGAGATGTTAGAACCCTCACTTTGGTCAGAACTTCAAAGGTTTAGAGGTTGAGAATTTCACCTCTTTGAAACTTAAGAAACTTGCATTCTAAGAAAGAAGAGAGAAAACCTATAATTGTGAGGTTTTGGTGTGAATTGAAGAGTGATTTGAACCTCTATTTATAGGCCAAAGTTTCTGAATACAAAGCTCTTGCAAGTTGATCAAGAATGATGACTTGGCTTAAGAGATAAAATGGCATCTTTTGCATTTAATGCATATGGTTAAAAGTAACTAAACCATGGTTAATTTCCAAGCTTCCTATCCTCTTCCATTCTGATCTTCAAATTAGAAAATATCATTCAATCATTGCTTCTATGCATCATTGCTTGGATTATAGGTCATGTAGTCTTGAAACTTAGTGAAAAATGGTGAAAATTCAAGTGAAAAAGTTCACTAATGTCAAAATTCAAAACCATGGCTACACTCCACATTTTTTCATGCTCTTGGACATTTTGGAAAGCTCATATTACACACTTCAAAACCCTAGTTGAAAGTTTCTTCAAGACCTTTAAGGAAATGGGTGAAAAAGATCCATGAACTTTGAGAAAAATGAAGTTTTAAGTGAAGTTTTCAAAAAGTACCAACTTTGAAGCACCATATCTCTTAAATGATTGATCTTATGGAAAAAATTTATATGTGTCAAAGTTGTTTATTGGATCAAAATCTACAACTTTCATGTTGGAAGTTTTTTTCAGTTTGTAGGTGAAATTTTGAGAAATTCCCTTCCAAAGTTTGGAAAAAACCATTGAAAAACACTTAGAAAATTTTCTAAGTATGGAAAGTCAAACTTTGACTTTTTGATTCTTGATTGATTTTCTTGATTTTTCTTGATAAAATGACTTCATATATCATATATTGATGATTTAAAACTTCAAAAGTCATGGTTGACCAAAATTCTCCAAAAGTCAATGGTGATCTTGTACAGTTGACTTTTTCAGACGAATCGCGTTTCTGGAGATTTCAAATGAACCAAGCTATCCTTATCAAATGAATGGTATGAATGAATCAAATTGAGACATTAGAGGATATTGAACCATAGTTTGAGTTGTGACACCATGTCCTGATTAAAAAGTCAGTTGTTCAGATGAATTAGGTCAAAAAACCCTAATTGTCGACCTAATGAAATTGATGACTGTAGGTCTTGAATTGAGGTGTAATTTCCATTGTATGTTGTCATAGGGATTATTTGAGGATGATTGAAACCTTTGATTGACTTCCTGGAGATTTTTAGGGTTTCCCAAATGTGATCCCTGATTTTGGTCCCTGATAATTCAAAACCCTGATCTGAGGATTTGTCTGATCAATCTTTGTGTAGGAGATGTCTTGAGCTAATGGATTAGGTCAAAATGATGTACTTGGGGTCTTGAGGTCATGTCCCAAGTCATTATGTCAAATTCTGAGTAAAAGTCAAGAGTATGTTGTCTTCAGTCAAAACCCTAATTCAGTCGATTCAGAGCCTTTGAGCTTGTTGAAATGAATCTCTGAGGACCAAATGTTGATTGTTGATGAAGATGATTCATTTGAAATGAAGGGAGAACAAAACCCTAATTGATTGTTACTTGTACTGATGAGTGATTTCCTGATCAAATCCTGCTGAGTCACAAGTAGCAAACACAAGCTATGCAATTTGTTAGAGATGCAAATGATGCATATGCAGATGATATGAGGTGGTATCTTAGGTCAAAAATTGGGGTATGACACTAACCACAGCAGAAAGATAAAACAGTTTAATAGTCCTACACTATTACAATAAACACCTGCGGGGACGGGGATTACAATAAAAACCTATAGGGGAATGCGGAAATTAAAAGGCGGAAAAATAAGAGGGGTCGATAATTAGTTTTAAACATCTTTGAACGCGATCTTCCTCAAACCCTCGATTGACTCTGAAAATTAAAAGGAAAATAATAGGGTGAGTGTAGGAGGGATTCATTGACTATTCGAGGCAAACCCTATTTTGGGCAAAAGGTAAAATAAAAATTAAAAATTAAAATGATATTTAAACAAGAAAAGAATCAGAAACTTAGCTTTTCGATTGGTATGGCACGTGGCTGAAGGATTTCGATTAACCCTAAAAATTAGACACGAAGAAGAAAAATGTTAGTGCATTAAAGACCTCAACCATTATAACGTGGCAGATCAAAAATTAAAATAGTAATAATTTAGGCAAACAAAATAAAAAAGGGTGAGGCAAAAGGAAAACCCGAATGGGGCAAAAGTTAATTATGGTTAATAGAAGAAACAGGTAAAAACCTAGACTAAGGTTAATGGACAACACCTACCAAAAACAGTGATTAGTGATCATGATAAAATCAGGGTTTAAGGCATAAAATAAATTATTACCAGTTCTGTAACTCGGTGAACTGACTTTTTAAAAGCAACAATGTTGCGGTGAGCATGAGTCGCCACCGACTTTTATTTTGTCCAATGTTAGGAAAGGTAAAAAGTACAAAAAAAGACCTTTTTGAAAGAAAACGGGCTCGGGGGTAAGTTATGAAAAGGGAAGGTGTAAGCACCCTTTTCATCCGTAGTTATCTACGGGCTCTTAACTTGCTTAGCTCATGTTTGTTTGTTTTGAAAGGAGCATAAGGACTTTAGCGTAAATACGTAGCCTTAGTTTTTCGAAATAATATTGAAAAGATGTTTTTATTGAGCTAGGCAGTTTAAGAGCACTACCCTAACTAATTGGTCCTTTTCTATACTTTTTTACGATTCCCAGGATTATCCATACTATATTGAAGTAGGGAATCCTTGTTATATTGGACGTGTGGGTCATCGAAGGGTCATCGAGGTCGTTGAAGGCAAAAGGTAGAGATACCTTTAGCAATATTCGAAGGGACAATCATTGTTTCGTAGGCAACCATCCGAGGGACTAGATCATATTATCGTAGGCAACATCGTGGGTCATCGAGGGACTTATGATCTTTGCAATGATTTTTAATCGAGGGACTTTGCTAATTGGTACCTCTACATTCGAGGGACACGACCTTATAATCGAAGGCAACCGAAGAGGGGCGTACCCTAAGGGTGAGTGAGTGCAAGTGTGTTGGATTCAGATATTTATTTTGAGTTAAGTTAGCTAGCGTTCAGTTTTAGTCTTTCCATGCAATCCTATTAACCATGCATCTAACAATTAATATTTGTACAGAAAATTAAAGTGCGGAAAGTAAGGTTCCTACGCTATTACATGGCTTCGGGATGGGGGATTACAATAAAAACTTGTCGGGAATGCGGAAAGTATAAAGGTGCAGAAAGTAAATCCTACTTAAGCTATTACAAACTATAAACGATTACATTATTTGTAAAAAAATAAAACGGTAAATATACAAAGATGAAACTCGCAAATGTCCGCAATAGTTACGAATCTCAAATGTCGTACCACACATCAATACAAAGGGTTAGTAATAAAACACGAAATAATATACAAGAAGATGGTGAAATACTTGCAAATATAAAGTATAATTAGTAAAAGAAAACATAAAATTAAATATATTAAGCTCTAAGAAAAATAATAATGTAAATGTTTTTGATGTTTTATATTTTTAATAAGTCAAAGAAAAACAATAATTAAAATGTTTTTGATGTTTTATATTTTTAATAAGTCAAATTAAATAACCTAAATTAATAAATTAAAAAAAGTATATCTAGACTAATTCTAAAATCAATGAGTTAAATATTCCAATTAAGACATGTTTTTTGTTTTGTTTGTATTTTTGTTGTAAAAGATAACTCTAAAGCATATATATAATTGTAATGATAAAGATCACATAAGTGATTGACCACACACCATAACCAAGGCTAATGTCTCTCACGTGGCCTACTGTAGCTTCTTTTTGTTTCTATACACATCACATCTATGCACCATAAGCACATATGTATCACACATCTACTATCTACTCTACTAAAGCCTTTACTAATGAATTGGCCAAACATCCCAAAATGCCCTTCCCTTCAATTTCATTTACACTGCCTAATGGATAAAAACGTAATTAACAAATCATGTGATACAAAGTAGCTACTTTTATCATTCCAAACAACAAGTGTTCAAATATCATTGGTCCAACTTTATTCATTCATTTTCCATTCAACTTTCTTCCTATCACACTTTTCAACATTGTCCAACACTTCTCTCTCATAACCCATCTGAAACTACTCATTTTTTCTCTGCACAACAACATGTTCATCTTCATCGAAAACCCGGGTAAGACCCAGTTTATGAGATAGAAAATGGATGTTTCACATACTTTTCTGACTTTTGATCTTCACTGTAATGTTATATGGTTACATAGTTTATTGTTGACCCATTTTTCATGCCTTTTAACTATTAGACCCAGTTTATGAGAGGAAAAATTAAATCTTTTCATATTTTTCTGATTTTAGGGTTTCATGTCATGATGTTTCAAAAGGGTTTATGATGTTTCAAGAGGGATTCTGAGTTTTATTATTCTGTTTTGTTAATGTTGTTTTTTGATTTATCAGGACAAGGAAATTGTTCTATTATTTAAAAGGAGAACCAGTTGATTATGGTGAAGAACATAGTAAGGAGTGTGGGCACTCGCAGTTTGGAAGAATCTATGAACAAGGTTTGGACTTTTTGGACATTGGAGATCCTCATGTTATGTTTGTTGTTTGTGGCAATTTTTTTTACTTAACCTTTTTTTAATGTTTTTTATTTATTAAAAGTGTTTTGTTTTGTTATTTTGGTACATAAAGAGCGTTATTCCGAGTGGGACGAGGATCACCATCTTTATTTTGTGACACATTATGCTGGAGCACATGTAGTGTCTGCTTTGCAACAAATGCTTGCTGATAAGGTTGGTCTTGGACTTATTGTTATGTTTTTCCTGCATATTTGGATAGTCTATACATATTATGCAGTTCACATTATATATATTCAAATTAATAACATTTTTATTTTGAATACAAATAGTTATTGCTTATTTACCTCGCACAATATTGCTAACATTTTTCATTTTGAACACAATTGTAATGCCTCTGCTTGATTTATGTTTATTAAGTTATTCACAAGGACTGTTTTTCTATAGAATATATAAAGCTGTTTACAAATGTATTCAAAGCAGATCCAGCCGTTCATTCAGAAACGATTGATTGTCATAGGACTCTGCTCACCTACTGATTCACACTACTCTTTCTGCAGGTACAACTTTTTATTATTATTTTTCTCTGCTATTGTTATACCTTAATACAACAATCTTTGCTTTGATCACCGCTTAATGTTACATCCTTGTCAAAATGCAGAAAAATTGTTATGTTAGGAAGAATTGCATTTTCTGTCATGAAGAACTTTTTAAAATGGTGAAAATGATCATATTAAAATATAAAATAATATAACAGTTTAATAACCTATTTTAATGTAAATATTATAAATCTTCTTCATACTAATTTCAAACCACTTATCAATGACTTAAGAGTGTGATATATGTTTACTAATTCAACTCATCATGTCCTATTTATAGGTCAAGCAAATTGGTCAAATTTGAGTGTATTATTAAAGACAATGAAAAGATGGTTCTGCTGCAATGTCTCTAGCAAATCTGTCATAAGGACCTCAAAATAAAGGTCTGCATATTCCCAAGACATGAATAGAAATCGTGGAGAAAACCAGTATATAAATTTACTTCAAATTTAACAAATATAAATTGATTACATATTGTCTATTCATTTCTCTCCATTTGGTAACAGTTATATATTTTGAATGTTAATAATTCAATTTGAATGTTATGTTAGTAATTTATTTTTTTTAAAAGCTTTGTTAGTAATTGAATTTAATGTTTTTTTTATGAACGTAGTTAATGCACTTTAAGATGGAAAAAATATACTAAGTTAGATAATTTGGTGTGATATACTTAATTACTAAATTTGTGTGATACAATTAATTTGGCGCAATGATTGTAGCAAGATAGTGGTAAAACTAAAAGAAATCCTTAATACCCTCAAAGAAGCAGATTGGGAACCTTACTTAATACCCTTAATACTACTATATGTTATGTTTGTATATGATTAATAAAATATATTTTACTTTTTATTAGGATTAATTTTAAAATAAGCAGGTTCTTATCTAGCATATGTGGAAGTCTTAATTAGGTACGAATATAAATTTAGATTGTTTGAACACTCTCATAAAGAAAAAAAAAATAAAAGAAGAATAATTTTATAAATCATCTAATTTCTTTTTCCTGATGTTATATATGTATGAGAGAGCGACTAAAGTTAATTTATTTGAGATTGTGCCCAAATAAATATTTTTAGAATAGATGTTCTTCCAAATTTTGGGGTATGACAAATGACATATTTACCATATATTCACTAGGATTCACGCCATAAGGCTACCCACAGAAATAATCAACCCAAACAACACAACATTGGCCATAGGACCTATAATCAACAATGTCCATAAACCGGACGAATCAACTTACCCAACTGTACATGCAAGTCAGTATATTCCAGATAATTTCAACAAAGCAACACAACCACAATTATCTACTAATTAATCTTTGTTACCCCGTCGATTTTCACTAAATTCTAGACAACTAAGTATACCGCCTAATTCAGCTAATTCGACCAAACGTGGCTGTTATCAACTTCAGTTATTACTAATATTAATTTCTATTATGCTAAGAATTAGCTTACTTATTCAATATTATTTGCTACCAATTTTCCCAACTAGTTAACATCTCTGCTACCTCTGTTAATTATACCCACCTTTACCAACTTAACTCTCCTGCTATAACAATCAAATTCTCTATCACTAAAATTCTAGTCTTTGTCAAACTACCAGTTTCTTTCTGCTATATAACTGATTCTGCAAATTCTTTTCCATGTTATAGCCATCTAGCACTAACTCTGAAATTTATCCATTTTTTTCTAATCAAGCTAAAACATTATTCGTATCAGCAAAAATCCAGTTTTCAGCTAAATCTCTTAAATACTACCATTCTTTGTTTCTGCTAAAATATTAAAACGGGTATTACATTTCCTCTACTACTAATTCACTATTAGTACCTATTATTCATCTGCACCACTATAATTGAGTATACTCGTGTTAAAATTATCTACTGATCTGCTAAAGTACAGTTTACTCTGCCAATTCATAACCTACTGGTAATTACTATTGACTCTGTTTAATTCACTGAGTCATTTTATAATTACACTAATACTTTCAAGTCTCAAGTGTCCATTCAATATAAAATTATGACAATTGTACTAACTATGATCCAAGTTTTTCTTAACACGTGCCAACCAAACAAAATGGAACAAGTGGGGCCCTCATGGCCAAGGAGGCGCCCGCCTCCTCTTCCCCATGCCCTTGAGGCGTCCGCCTCCACTCTTATATGGGGTGCCAAAAGCCTTTCTCCCTTTTTGGAGAAGATCGTCCTAATTTCCAGTCCTTCTTCATATTTCCTTCATCATATCACCACCATAAATCCCTTATAATTTCTCCTCGGTCTACTTATAATTTCCAGATTTTTATTCCGATTCAGTGCCAAATTCTTATCTTATACAACATACTTTAAATTTCCAGAAGACAACGATACTATTAGCAGCTACATACAAAATTTGTTCATACAATTTCTATAATGAAAGCAAGAAAATTATTCAGAATCAAACACTACGATATCAACACACCCACATTAGGAAAATCAATTGACCCCAATCCCACATACCAATTGTCATATTCCCGGTTATATGTTTCGAACCCCACCCTTACCTTGGTTTTACGGTCGGTCGAATTCTTCGGTCGAAACTCCAATTTTGGCTCTAAACAGTAATTTCACGTATGCTCTCTTCTCCAACATTGGTGCTTCAAACCCTTGCTCTTCAACTTCCACGTTTCCTCCTCTTTTTCATACTGCCACTTCTTTTCTCCCCAAAAGCCTAATTCCCTATATTTTATTATTAATCCAATAAACCAAATAATAATATTTTCTCATAACTCTTAATGGGCCTATTATTTACACCTCCTTATTATCTATTTAACACACATACAACTTAACCCAACTAAATTAATTAATATTCCTCTAAAATTACTATTATTTCCAATATTAATTTTCTCCCGGTTAAATCAACTATTTTCCCAATTATCAACTTATCCGCTCAAACAACCCAATACTCCAATTACACTGATAATTTCCAACTTCGACTAATTCCAACAATTAATTCCTTTAATAATTTAATTAAATAATTAATTAAATTAGGGGCGTTACAAATCTCCCCCACTTAGGATATTTTTCGTCCTCGAAAATCTATCCGACTCAACCATCCTCAACTTTGCTTCCAAGTTTATAGTTCTCGATTGCGTTTGGTAACACTCCGGCTACTATTTTTTCGTCATAACATCAACTCAACAATACTCAAATCCAATACATACTTACTAATCTTGCAACACCTTCTCGGCATAACCGTTAGTAACTCATCAGACATAGCAACTTTTTAAGTAGCATTCAACCATATCATGTTGATATTCGGATATACCATTCTTATTTCCATACACAGATGTCATTCACTAATGAAACACCAATAATCCCATTCATCTCATCGTATCATTTGCATTGTAGCATCAACATAGCCAACTTAATCAACTTCATAATATCTTAGAGTATTACTCATCATCTACTGTAACCAACAACAACATTACTGCAACGGAACTAAAATTATTATCGTGCCAACTTAATAGTATAACTCTACTAATAACCAACAACAAGAACATCCTTATACAGTCAACACAATTTACGAGAAACATCATACCCTGGCACATCATGCTTCAGATGCGTAACTCTGATCATCCGTCTTAATTCACCGTCCTTATTAGAGTTTCTGTCAACTTATATGGTTTGCCAGCTTCAATCAAGTTTCAGGCTTTCTTCAACATCCATCACTTCATGCACCATTAAGATAGTAAGATAAGTCCATACCATCCAATAAAATCCTGTCTACTATCAACAAGAGATTAAGGGTGATGAAGTCCTCAATTTGTCAATAGATAGCCGACAACCATAATGGAGTATAAACCATTGTTACCAACTACAACAGTGTTCCTTTAGGACTTGTACTAACGTCACCAACATCACTAAAATTCAGTAACTTCCAAAATCATCCAAAAAAATACTAACAATGACGCTACCTACTAAAACACCTTTGACGATACCTCAGAACAAAATTCTGGTACACCATTATCAACACTTCTTATTATTGAAATCATACTCATCTCTTCGCATCTCTAAATTTAATTTTGCGATTCAGAGTGTTTCAACAACTTCAACTACTTCTTCTATCACTCAAAAAGGTACCACACAACTGTCGCTACCGCGAAAAATGGAATCAGAGTCGCCACTAATATATTTATCCCATCACGGGAAAGGAATACCAGGAAACCTAACTCAGAATAAGAACAAGGTCTTTCAACCAGAGAATAGGGTACGGGAGTCGGTTACGCAAGGGGAAGGTGCTAGCACCCCTCACGCCCATCGTACTCGATGGTATCCACCTATGTTTGTTTCTATCTAAAGGGTGTATCTATTACTAATGCAATGTATGATTAAACTTAAAGTTTTTTAATAATTATTGTGCTCGCTAGAGTTGCCTCTATGCCTACGTATCCTCTTAAGAAGAATCAGAGCGCCGTAGTTCTGCTCAAGATTTTCTATGTTTTTTAGGATTTGTTGGTATTTTTTAGTGAACAGTTACATCACACTCCGCCGCTCGACCTTTGGAGACTCACGCTGGGATTGGAGTGGAAGTAACATGCTCTTAAAAGCAAAAGAAAAGTATGTCGAGCGTCTCGAGTGAACCTTAAACAAGGAAGACTCAATCGACTCTTGGTTTGTGTTTTTTAAGTTTAGGAATCTCCACTCAAGTGATCCCCTTAACCAAGAGGGACGAGAGTTTCCATTCCTTTTTATTATTTTTCACTATTTACTAATGTTTTATTGTGTTTTATTGATTTTTGTTTGTTATGCAAAAGGGGAACATACACTTCTAACCTAATGCTAACAAGTAAGAATGGCCCTAAGGTCGAGGATAACTATCCTAACCTATCTCAATTCCTCTTAACAAAGAAGGAAGAGTCTAAGGGAACATGGCAAAAGAATGGAGTTACAACTCCAACAAGATGAGAGGAAAACACAAGAAAATCATTTAACAAAAACACTTATCGAGAAGCATAAGCAAAGGGATCATCATCCCACTTTTAATACTAACAAGTATCAAAGAAATCAATACCTAACAAGGTAAAGTAAAAGTGTGAGAAACAAGGTTGCAACCAAAAACAACTTTTTATTACATTTAAAAGAAAATTGCAAATGAGGATAGCGGAGATGATTAAAAAATTAAAAGTCAAGTCCGATGTGTTCCTTGAATACTCTATATTACGCATACAAAAGGGTCCAAAAATATCACCCAAAATAACCTCTCTTATGAGTGAAAACAAATAAGCAGCGTCTAAGAACGTAAAAACATCGGGTACTAAAGAAACTATTTCAAAACCCTATCAAAAAGTAAAATCAGAACTTGGTTTTCAATATGTAGCAATATATGCATCTCTACTGATCACACACAAAAAAGATTGACAAAATTCAGTTTACAAGTCACTCAATCAAAATTAAACGCACAAAGTACCCAAACCGAAACAAATATGAATATACTTGAGAAAAAGACCTAACTAAAATACTAAAACAACATCTAAAATTCTACAAAAAATATCACAATCATCTCAACACCCTAAAGTATCTAAAACATATTTTTAGTATTTTTTTATTTGAATCAAAACAGGTTTATGAATTAAAAGTTAAAAGAGAAACAAGTTTCAAATAAAATGTATTTCTGCCTAAGAGCCAGGGGTGTATTAGCGAAACATAAATGAACTGATTTCTCTTTATATCAGCGTGTGGGCTCCAAATGGGTGGTGTGAGAAAGAAAAGTGCTAAGCCCAATAGAGAAAACGGGGCCCAGACTGAATTAACACTCCTTTTATTACCAATTACTTCATCTTCAATTTTTATTTTCCTTTTAATTGCATGTACATCAATATTATAGCATGGTTTTATTCTGGAACGTGACAACATAGCATATCAATTGGGCAAGTGAGATTTTAAGTTGAATAAGGACAAAACAAGCTACTGACCAATCAGGAAGCCACACACCATCAATTAATCATTGAAAAAAAAAGACAAAAATAGCAAAAAATGGGAACCAGGGCAAATGGCTTTACGCCACGTAAGCAACCGGAAAGGGAATTCTTGGAACGTACAGACGCCGGAGATACCAACTTCGGTCGTCTTCTCCGGCCATTCCGGCGGCGGAGATATACCTAAATCTCCAGAAATCAAAACGAACGCCATCATCTTGCTCGGTTTTTCATGTAGATCACGGATCTACCATTGGTTTCGCTTGATATTCGTTCTAACATTCAGACCGAACAGATCTAAAAGGGCCCTAACTTTGTAACTCTTTGCAAAACGCATGCTAATGACAACGAAATGATCCTCACGCCATATACACCTCAAATATACCATCCAATCATTCAAGCATACATTATTCACAGCATGAACAAGAATCAATTTCAAGACTCTATGTCGCTACCGCGAAAATTAACAGATTCGCCACTAACATATTTATCCTGAAAAGGAAGGGAATGCCAGCGAACCACAAAACAAAACAACGGTCTCACGACCAGAGAAAAAGGGTAAGGGAGTCGGTTACGCGAGGGGAAGGTATTAGCACCCCTCGCGCCCATCGTACTCGATGGTATCCACGCTTATGTCTGAACCTATGGGTGTGTAAGAAAACTGCGCTAATCTGGACTAAAATGCGTGCAAAATGTAGGGAAAAGAAAGAGTTATACTCGCACGGGCCCTACCCCGCTGCCTACATATCCGTTTTGCGGAATCAGAGGTACCGTAGCTCGGCTAACTAATTTTTGTTTGTTTTGTGTTTTTTAGGTGAACGAGTTACATTCACACTCCGCTGCTCGACCTTTGGAGACTTATGCTTGGGAATGGAGCGGAAATAACAAGCTCTTAAGAAAAGAAAATCAAAGAGTGTGGTTTGTGTTTTAAAGAATGCATGAGAAATACCTAAGCTAAGGGGGAAAGCTTGCTACCTAATGTTATCATACAAAGGGTACAAGTCTAAAATAAACTAGCAACCTACGAGGGATAAGGGAAACAAACAATAATGTCACACAAACGAGCTCCGCTCGTAAAGCAAACAAAACCAACAGTACTGACCGAATGGTAGAAAAGCAGTCCCGCCATAGCCAAGGGGAGTAACTCGACCCAAGTCAACCAAGCATTAGACCTCGCGAAAATGATCGGGCCATAGACAAGAGGAGCGGTTCCCTCTCAGCAACCAAGCCGTCACAGATCGTAAAGGAAAACGGTGCGTGCATACACCGAGCATCAACGTTGAGCGACGCGAGCTATAGGAAAGGCGGGGGTCCGGCTACATGAACCCTTTTCCTGACATACTCGATAACAAGATCTTGTGCAAGTTCGGAAGCAAGCAACGCGTAGCGTGCGCGTACCGATCGGACTCGATGAGACTAGGCGGGGGTTGATTACTAACCCTTTCCGCGTGCCTTCCATGAGGACTTAACGGAGTGCCATATAGGACTTATTACACAGTGACTCCCTGCCGCAAAGCACAAATGTAAACACACCAACAAAAACAGAGCCTCTTTCGAGGGCTTGGCCAGATGCATGTCTAGGTTCTACTTCTCATGTTAAAGGATGATGCGAGAAAGCGATAAAGTGCAAGAAAAATAAAATGAAACGGGATCAATACCAAACGGATGATGATCCGTAAACTAAGGCGAAGAGAGCAAGGAAACTAAAGATCCCGCGAGCGAGCTAGCAAAGCAAAAGCAAATAGTCAGCACACCGATTAGCCATGAAAGCATACAAAGGTCGACATGCGCGTCGAGCATAATCACAATACACCTGCAAGAGGAACAAGCAAACCAAGCAAGCAGATATAAAGTAATAGAGATGTGCCTCCAGGATGAGAACACAAAGGGAATGAATGAAATCGTGCCCCGCAAGTAAAGCGGAACACTCATAGAGTAAGCATCGATCGGTGACCGTCCAAAAGCCTTGCACACTAGCACACAAGTTAGAGATAACAAACATCGCAATCAGAATTGCGTTATTGCATTATAAGCTAAGAGAAAATGAACAATCAACGCACACATGAAATGGACAACAAATGTCAAGCGGAAAACAAACATGAATAAACTAAATCAATCAATATCAATCATCTCATGAGATAGCACATTTCACAAGCTTTCCAACGATATAAAGAACGCGCAAATCGGAGTTACGAGTCAAAAGATATGAAAGATTGAAGTTAACAAGCAAAAAACACAGCTATGCGTCGACCTGCAGACAGCATGCGTCGACCTGAACAGGGAATGCGTCGACCTACTGGGTCGGCGTGCGCATACCCGAGATAGGAAAGAAGGCTATGCGTTGACCTGCAAGAAACTATGCGTCGACCTGCAGAATGCATGCGTCGACCTGAACAGGGCTTGCGTCGACCTACTGGGTCAGCGTGCGCATACCCGAGGGTCACACGAAGGCAATAGGTCGACCTACTAGGACCATAGGTCGACCTAAACAGGCAAAAACCTCAAAAAAACCAAAATGTCGCCCGGGCAATCGAAATACAAACCACCACAAACGACCGTCATGCGAGCAATTGATAAAACATGCAATTAAAGGCCAAAATCCTTCACTTAGTGCAACGAATGAGATTCAATTCATGCATGAAAATTAACATCAAATGATACACAAACAATCGACGCGTCGGTGTCGCACCAAGAGCATGAATTAGCAAGTATGAGCATCGAAAGCAAGATCAAGCATTCGCGATTAACCAAGACTTCACATATCAATGAGTGTGTAATTTAAACACCTTGTTAACAAACATTTCATGCTTTGGCAAATGTAAACGATGGCAACGAGTCGACATGCGACATGCTACAAGACATGAACAAGTATGGTGCAAGTGATAAAGAGAGCTTTCAACCGATTCCGGATTTGATCATTATCAACAAATAACAACAATTAAGGTTCAAGAACCACAAGGCTCCATGAGTTCTCTTTCAAATATCTCAATTAAGCATTTCAACAAACACTTATCATGCAAAAAACTCACCATTAAGCACAAATGCTTCAAACACTCAAATGATCGAACACTTAGCATGCAATTTCTTGCATCATAAGCGACATGCATGTATCATTAACAACAATTCACCGATAAATCTCAAATTCAATCAAATAAACAAGATCAACACAAATCATTCAATCAACAAGAAATTATCATCATCAATTATCATAGATCCATCAT
This sequence comes from Vicia villosa, assembly GCF_029867415.1. Classification (NCBI taxonomy): domain Eukaryota; kingdom Viridiplantae; phylum Streptophyta; class Magnoliopsida; order Fabales; family Fabaceae; genus Vicia; species Vicia villosa. The sequence continues at coordinate 927,507 of NW_026705228.1, forward strand.
CCACAATCAAAAATTATCATGATCAATGTCGAATTAAGCAACAAAATCAATGATCTATCAAGGTTTGTAGTGAATTTACCGGATCGAACAAAGAGAATGTGATCGGATGAACACGAACGCGAACACGACGCGAACACGAACGAAATCCAAGAGAGGTGAGGGAGTGTGAGGCGCAAGACAATATGAGAGGGAGAGAGATGCGTGGTACTTCAATCGGAGGAGAAGATCTTGATTCGTGCTTCGATCTTCATTTGTTCTTGAGATTTGATCTTGAATTGATGAAGATTGATGAAGGTTTTGTGAGTTTTTGTGGTTTTGATCCAAGAAAATTGAGAGAGAATTGAGAGAAAGTGTTTTTGATCTTTTGGGTGAAATTGAAGTTATGAGAGTTTGTGAAGAAAAATGACTTATATAGTGAAGGTAGTGAAATGTCCAAATTGCCCTCAGTGCGTCTTATTTAGGCTCGTTTTTAAGGAAACTCGGTTCGGCTCTGAATTTCGGAACGAAACCAATGCTACTGTGAAGATGACCAAATTTGTGACTCATCGCCGCGAGAATCACCTCAATCCGATAAGCGATGAAGAAAATACGCGCGTTTGAATGACGAGAAACGTCGATTCATCTGGTGCGACTGTGCAAAATTTTGTGAGTACCGCTTAAAGAACTCGATAAAACTCCATCTTCGGCTCAGAATCTGAACAAGCATGTGTTACGAAGAATCGAAGCTAACGAAATTTTCGAGAGAATGCCGCCAGAATGGACTTCATATGATAAAAATCGAAGAAGTTATGAGTTTTCAAACTAGGCGCGACATACTCGAAAACACACTTTTTACCGAAACAACGCGACGATCCTTAAAATTCTGGGAATTTTTAGTGCATAGTTGGCACTCGGTCCGAACATATGAAATCTTGGTAATGATGATACGGAGCTCCAGTTAAATTTTCAAGCGAATCCGACTAGCGGATTAGGAGATACGAATTTTCCGAGGTCCGAAACCCTACATTCAGCACTGTTTTTCACTGCGAAACCTCAAGTAATTTGCAAATCTGGCGACCTTCCTCAAAGAATTGGCTTCCGAGCCGAACACGAAAGTTGTAGATGTCGTCGAAACGGTCAGGACAACACGGGAACTTAACTCATATCACCTTCCAAATATGACTTGTGAATTTTCTCGTATTTACACCGTTTGAACCATTTTCACACCTTTCTTCTTAAACCCATGAAACTCTTTATTATTTTTCTTCAATTTTAAATGATGAAATAAACGTCGTTAATAACTTATAGCTCAAATAAAGAGGGCAAATTTTGGGGTGCAGCAGCTGCCCCTATTCAAACTTCTTGAACCTGACGAGTGAGAAATGAAAGTTTCGAACCGTTGAGGTGGAAGGAGATTGAATACCAGAATGAACTCGAAAATTTGCGCTCTTGATCAACAGAAGATTCCAACTTGCAATAAGAAGGAATGTACCACCTCGCAGACGAGGAGAAAAAACTTCAATTGACCTGAATAATTAAATAAGCTCCAACTTGTGATAAGAAGGAACGGGCACCCACAGGCAGGGGAAACACTTCAAATGATCTGGGCATCAAGAGAAGGAACATCTCGACCGATCTGAGTATCAGACGTAGTAGATGTCTCCGAACTTGCATCAGGATAGATGTCTTAAGTCAATCTGGGAATCGAAGGAGATACATCGGTTGATCTGGACATCAGCGGGTAATAGGTATCTCTGATCTGGGAATCATGATCTGGGAATCTGGGCATACATCTCTTCTGATGCAATTAAATCACCACGGGGATCCGGAGGCGGTTCCTTCAACTCAACTGGGAATCAGGATAGGAACAATATCTCTTCCGAACTGTGTACGCCGGGGAAAGAATGCCTTTAAACTGATCTGGGCATGATGCCAGAAAATAAGTAGGACAATCTTCATCTGAAAGACAAAGTCGATCAGGCAGACATCTCCATCTGATCTGATGATATCAGTGGCTTGCTCCTTCGTAAGATCTTGGGAGATCCGGAGGCGGTTCCTTCAACTAATATGAATATGAATATTAGGATAGGAACATATATCTCTTCCAAACTGTGTATGCCGGGTAAAGAAAGCGTCTTCAACTGATGGTTAGGCATCAGGACTGGGCAGACGAGTTTCTTCTTCTAAACGAACTAAATTGTCAGGGAGTAGATATTTCCAACTGATCTGATGTATCAGAGGGCTTGCTCCTTTAGAAGATCTATAGAGATCCGGAGGCGGTTCCTTCAACTGAGCTGGATATCAGGATAGGAACAAATATCTTCCACCGATCTGGGAGCATCGGGAATAGGAATGTCTTTGAACTGATCTGAGCTGCGCTAGAAAATAAGTAGAACAATCCTCTTCTGATTCAAAACATCAGGATAAGCGCCTGTAATGACTAGGCGAATATTGTTCTCTGGGGAGCATTTGAATCTGGATAACTTTCTTGCGGAAAGAAACAGATACGATATGATTTATGCATGATGCATGTATGAATGTGTATGGAATAACGTTTCCAAGAAGGAAGACGCTACACGCTTAGAGAATGCAATGCGAATGATGCATGATTCGAACGTTGCTTAGGGAGACAACGGAAGAGCACTGAATTGCTGAAGCAGTCCGGGAGAGAGTACGGAACTCTGCGGGGAGGACAAGATGAGTGACCAGAAGTCACAAACTACGATCTGGCAAAGATGGATCAGAAATCTGCTGGAGATGATCAAATCTAGATGCGAGCTCTGTTTGGGGAATGAATCCTGCTTGAAGATAAGAACATCCCACTTACTTGCTTGGGGGAAAAACCCTGGCAACTTCATTGGAGAAGTAAATTCTCGACACTCTGGGGATGTGGAGATAAAGGCAAGTCATGAAGACGACTCTGATGGGGAGTGACCAACTTGCTTGTGCGGGACGCATTCCGCTGGGGAAGGTTCTAAACAAGAACAGATCCTGCTGAGGATGCAAATGAAACTTTGCCGAGGAAAGAAACTCAGTGAGGAAGATGACTACTACCGCACAACGATATGCTAGGGATATGAGAAATCCGCTGGGGATAAGGACCTTAGCATAAGAACCTCTTGTTGAGACCACTCCACTGGGGAATAAGATGACTCTCCTGGGGAAAACAAGTCAATCTGTTGGAGAGAGAAGCGCTCTAATGGGGAAAGAGAGGCATTTGGGCAAGGAACCTCATTAAGAGCTGGCTGGGGAACCAGATACCATCCAATCATGACTCAACTGGGGAGAAGACATTCTGCCGGGGAATGAGGCTTTTGGAGCATAGAGAATGCATTGAGATGTGCTTTGCTGAGGATATGAGAATCTTGGAACAAAGAAAGTCTCATCCAGATATACTCAGCTGGGGAATGTGAATCTCTCATTTAGGAAGCACTCGGCTGGGGAGTGAGAATTCCTCATAGCTAGGTCCGTCGATATGCTGATGCGAAGCGCTTGCAAGGACGTACCTGCGAGACAAACAAATAAAAATGCCCTAGGATATAGCATAGCATCTTGGCCTGCCATCCTGGTTACACAAGACTTCGAAATACATTAAAAGCTTTATCATTTCTAATCATGTATTGTAAAAGCAATGCAGTTTTCATATGCAAAGTTTAACATAAACTCAGGACGTTTTATGCAAACAAAACAGTAAAAGGAAACGGCTTTTAAGGTAAAAGGGTTTTCATTAATTGCAAACTGAATGCTCGTAAAAGAGCGAACACTTTTCAGAAGTAGTTCCTAGTAAGAAGTAACCACACATTTATTGAATACAAGAGAAATGGCGATGTGAAACAGATATCCATTGATTTCAATCCCACTATTACTTTATAACCTTGACGTTCTCATCTCCTTGCTTTGGAAGACCGTACTCATTAGGATTGATCACTGCATGATTTAACAACTGGTTGATGTGTCATCACTGAACTTATGGACCCGACGGGATTTGTGAGAGCCTTTAGGGATTTGAGTTGCCAGGTGCAAACTCAAGAACACGGAGTCTTGCTTATCCCTCGGTCGGGAGCCCTAAACAAAGTGATTGGAATTTGTGAATGCTTTAGGGATTTGAGCTGCCAGGTGCAAACTCAAGAACACGGAGTCTTGCTTATCCCTCGGTCGGGAGCCCTAAGCATGTATGAAGAGTGATAGCCAAGGTGGCATGCGAGATGTAGTCATTCGCTTTTGTCCTTTTTTTGCCTAAGTCGCCCTTTCGGGTTTTCAACTTAGCGGGTATATTTGTTTCTTTTTCATTCTTTTGCCGGATTCATTTACTTTTTTTTTTCTTTTTCTCTTCTTTTTTCTTTTTTTTCTTCTTTTTTTTTGATCAGGTCTATGCGAAGTATTTTTTGACTACATCTGCGTTCACAGGGTGCGGAAAGTTCTCGCCATCCATTGTTACAAGCATCATGGCGCCGCCAAAGAATACTTTCTGCACAACAAAGGGCCTTCATACGTCGGAGTCCACTTGCCTCGAGGATCACCCTGAGGAAGGATGATTCTTTTGAGCACCAGATCACCTGGTTTATAGCTTTGGGGTCGCACCCGCTTGTCAAAAGCTTTTCTCATCTTCTTTTGGTACACCTGACCATGTCCAATAGCCGCTAAGCGTTTCTCATTAATGAGGTTCAACTGATCCATCCAATTTTGTACCCATTCTGACTCGTCAAGCTCTACGTCTTTCATAATCCTCAGGGAAGGAATCTCAACTTCAACAGGCAATACCGCTTCCATGCCGTAAACAAGTGAGAAAGGAGTTGCCCCAGTCGATGTACGCACAGAGGTGCGATAACCATGCAAAGCAAAAGGTAGCATCTCATGCCAATCTCGGTAAGTCACTACCATCTTCTGCACAATCTTCTTAATATTCTTATTAGCCGCTTCGACAGCACCATTCATCTTCGGACGATACGGAGAAGAATTGTGATGCTTGATCTTGAAGGACTCACAAAGCTCCTTCATCATCTTGTTATTGAGATTCGATCCATTATCAGTAACGATCTTCTCAGGAATCCCATAACGACAGATTATGTTATGCTTAATAAAGCGAGTAATCACTTGCTTGGTAACATTCGCATAAGATGCGGCTTCAACCCACTTGGTGAAGTAATCGATGGCAACCAAAATGAAGCGATGTCCATTAGAAGCAGTAGGCTTAATCTCTCCAATCATGTCAATGCCCCACATTGCAAAAGGCCACGGAGAAGTTAAGACATTCAAAGGCACATGCGGCACGTGCACTCTATCAGCATAGATCTGGCACTTGTGACAAATTCTGACATGGTTATGACAATCGGTTTCCATAGTGGACCAATAGTAACCAGCCCTCAAGATCTTCTTAGCCATCGGAGCATTTCTTCTTAGCCCTCACCTTCGTGCATTTCTTCTATGATTTTCGAAGCTTCTTCCTTAACAATACATCGGAGCAACACACCGTCATGATGTCTCTTGTACAACACCCCACCGCTGAGGTAAAACTTAGTTGCGAACCTTCTCAGAAACTTCTTATTAGTCACCGACGCTTCGGGAGGATACTCTTGAGTTTCGAGGAACTTTTTGATATCGTGATACCAAGGATTACCATCCAATTCAACATCAGCCTCAAAACAAAATGCTGGTTCATCCAACCTGTTGATGGTAATGTTAGGCGCTTCATTAGCCCATTTCACTTTGAACATGGAAGCTAAAGTAGCGAGAGCATCAGCAAGATTGTTCTCTTCTCTAGAAATATGCTCGAATGTGATCTCATCAAAGTATGGAATGAGTCTCATCACATGCTCCCTGTATGGAATCAGATTCTGATGGCGAGTTTCCCAATCTCCATTGATCTGGCTAATGACAAGATTGGAATCCCCATAAACTTTCAAGTACTTGATTCGCAAATCAATCGCAGCTTCGATACCATAAATGCAAGCTTCATACTCAGCCATGTTATTAGTGCAATCAAAACAGATCCTGGCTGTAAACGGGATATGAAAACCTGAAGGAGAAGTAATTACAGCTCCAACACCATTCCCGAGTGCATTAGAGGCCCCATCGAACACGAGCGTCCATCGCGATCCTGGTTCGGGTCCTTCCTCTGGTCCGGGAATGTTACAATCTCTGATGTACAACACATCCTCATCGAGGAATTCAAATTTCATCGGTTCATAATCTTCGACCGGCTGATGCGCAAGATAATCTTCTAACACACTACCTTTGATGGCTTTCTGAGTAGTATATTGGATATCATATTCAGTCAAAATCATTTGCCACCTGGCTACTCTTCCGAAAAGAGCGGGCTTCTCAAAGACATATTTGATAGGATCCATCTTGGAAATCAATAAGGTGGTGTGAACCAACATATACTGCCTCAGCCGGCGAGCAGCCCACACCAAAGTACAACAAGTTTTCTCGAGCAGTGAGTATCGGGATTCATAGTCGGTGAACTTTTTGCTAAGGTAGTATATTGCATGCTCTTTTCGGCCAGACTCGTCATGTTGACCCAACACACATCCCATTGAGTTTTCAAGAACTGTGAGGTACATAATCAAAGGCCTTCCTGGAACTGGAGGCATTAGTATCGGAGGTTCCTGCCGATACTCTTTCACTTTTTCGAATGCTTTTTGACAATCATTATTCCACCTAGCCGTCTGATATTTTCTTAGTAATTTGAATATTGGTTCACAAGTGGCTGTAAGATGAGAGATGAATCTAGCAATGTAGTTCAACCTCCCTAGGAAACCACGAACCTCTTTTTCTGTTCTCGGCTCAGGCATCTCTTGTATAGCCTTTATTTTTGCAGGATCGACCTCAATACCTTTTCCACTAACAACAAAGCCCAACAACCTTCCGGATCGCACTTCGAAAGTGCATTTGTTTGGATTCAACCTCAGTCTGAATTCCCGAAGCCTTTCAAACAACTTCTTCAAGTGAACCAAGTGCTCTTCTTCAGTGTGAGATTTTGCAATCATATCGTCGACATATACTTCAATCTCTTTGTGAATCATGTCGTGAAAAAGAGTCACCATGGCGCGCTGATATGTTGCTCCTGCGTTTTTCAACCCAAAAGGCATGACTTTATAGCAGAAAGTTCCCCATGGTGTGATAAACGTTGTTTTCTCCATGTCTTCTGGTGCCATCTTGATCTGATTGTACCCAGAGAAGCCATCCATGAAGGAAAACACTTTAAAAGGAGCAGTATTATCCACCAGCACATCAATGTGGGGAAGAGGAAAATCATCTTTCGGACTCGCCCTATTCAAATCTCTGTAATCAACACACATCCTGACCTTTCCGTCCTTCTTAGGTACAGGAACAATATTCGCAACCCATGGCGGGTAATTCACAACTTGCAGAAAGCCAGCATCAAACTGTTTCTCAACCTCTTTCTTAATTTTCTCTGACATATCTGGGCGAGTCCTTCGAAGCTTCTGCTTGACAGGAGGACTATCTTCCTTGAGAGGTAGACAGTGTACCACAATATCTGTATCAAGACCTGGCATATCCTCGTAGGACCAAGCAAAGATATCCGCATACTCTTTCAACATATCAATAAGCCTCTGCTTCACACTACTCTCATGTGCAGCCCATATCTTGACTTCTCGGACTTGCTCTTTAGTGCCAACATTTACTATCTCGATTACCTCTTGATGCGGCTGAATCGCTTTCTTTTCCTGTTTCAAAAATCTAGCCAACTCGTCGGGAAGATCACAATCTTCATAAGCTTCCTCCTCGGCTTGGTAGATCGGATTGTCAAAATCATAATGAGCAATAGCGGAACTGTTACCAATGGAATCCATGGTAGTGGAACATCTGCATGATTGATGTTTTTATTTTAGTTTTGATTATTAAGCTATGTGCAAGTGTGTGAAAAAACATTGCCATTTAAAGGAAAAAAGTTAAAAAAGAAAGACAAAGAGCAAAACATTTGGATGCAAAAACGTCCTTTTATTTCATGATTAACTTTGAAAATGTGAACTGCATGGCCCTACAAATGATTCACTACGCCTTGGGCAGAGCGTAGGAATTATGTCATGATAAGAAAAGTAAAACAAGGAATTTACTCCTGAGCCTGTGTAACTTGGATGACATCTTCAATTGTCCAGTTTCTAGGCACCTCTCCAGGAATACTTGGACAAATCCAGCTATCAAAGTCACAATCACTATCCACCTCTTCACCATTGACAATGGCGTCAACCTGACCGTCTTGAATGATACCACCACTCACAAACTTGATCGGGCTAAGGATACTAGACTTGGGTGATGCATTCTCCTTTCCCGGATTGAAACTCAGGCCATTCTTGTCAAATTTGGGACGCACATCAATTACTTGCCCCCAACCTTCCACTCTTCCAGTCTCAACGACAACCTGAGCATCTTTCAAAGATGACATAACCGTTTCTGGCTTCGTTATCTCATAAGGAGGAATTCTCACAGCATTCACAGCTTCAAACGCTTGGAATGGCGTCTCATGTATCTCACCTTCGATCTCTACATATCGGAAAGAGGACAAGTGACTTACGATATAATCTTCTTCACCACAAACTGTCACCACTTTACTGTCAACCGGATACTTCAACTTCTGATGAAGAGTAGATGTCACAGCACCAGCCTTGTGAATCCACGGTCGTCCCAACAAACAACAGTAAGCGGGTTGAATATCCATCACATAAAAGGTTGTAGTAAAGATTTGAGGACCCACTTGGATTGGTAGATCTACCTCTCCGAACACAGACCTCCTTGAACCGTCAAAGGCGCGCACAACCAATTCACTAGGCCTCAACTCAACACCCGCATAGTCAATTCGCATGAGGGCCGACTTGGGAAGTACATTCAAAGAAGACCCAGTATCAACCAAAACACGGGACAAAGTCGTCCCCTTACACTCAATTGAAATATGCAAAGCCTTGTTATGGTTTCTCCCTTCTGGAGGAAGATCACGATCCGTAAATCCCAAACCATTCCCAGCGGAGATATTATTGGCTACCACCTCTAGCTGATTGACAGATATTTCCTGCGAGACGTAAGCACCATTCAGAATTCTCAAAAGAGCATCTCTATGACCTTCTGAACACATCAGCAGTTGCAAGATGGAAATCTTTGACTGGGTCTGACCCAACTGCTCAACAACCTTGTAATCAGACTTCCTGATGATTCTCAATAATTCTTCCACATCCTTGGAAGGTACACCTTTATCAGGTGCCCCATTTTGGGTCGGAGAATTTTGGACATCAGTCACTACTTATTTTCCTTTGGCCTTAGCCAAAGCATCTGCATTGTTTTGAACAAGCTGAGGGGAGAACACCCTACCACTGCGAGTAATTCTACCAGTACCGGCAAAATTATCAGTGTTTGCAACTGCGGCTTCCACAAAATTCTCTTTAGATAGCTCGCCCTCCTCCTTCGTGCCATAGTAATATACGTCTGAACCATAATGCCAAGGGATGGCCTTCTCACTCTCATATGGAATAGGCCCTGGCACGGTAATCATCAATGGCGCTGGTTGTTCCTCATACGGAATACTGACAGGTATCTGAATAGGCACTTGGATACATATTGGAACAACAGGCTCATAAGGAATTGAAATCACAGATACTTCGCCATCCTTACTCTTCACACCCCTCAACCTTCGATAGAACTGAAGAGGACCCTCATCAATCAGCATTTGTACCATACTTTTCAAATCAGCACAACCTTCGGGTTGACTCTTGCAATTCTCGCAATTGATAGCACAGCCCGGGAAGATACCGCTATTAATCATATGTTGCTTCACAGATACAAGAGGAAAGGTCAAACAACCCACGTCGGATACCACACTTATCTCTTCACTCTCAATGGCATTCACACCCGAACCTCCGTGAGTAGGCATCGGATTATTGACAATATTGGGTGTAGGAGTTAATTGGATTATCTTTTGATCCAACAAGTCCTGGACTTTATTCTTCAACGCAATGCAACTCTCTGTATCATGCCCAGCGGCACCTGAATGGAAAGCACATCGTGCATTTGCATTATAATTCGGAGATTGTGTGTCCGGAGCATTCGGAGCGTCTCTCAAAGTGATCTTCTCAATCTTGAGCAAATGTTGCAACACCTGAGCATAGGTCATAGGAATCGGATCGATCTTTCGGTGAGGCCTGGTCCTGGGAGGATAGCGATCATTATTGGAACGTTGTCCCTGTTGTTGTTGTTGTTGTGGCACTGGGATCATAACAGCATTAACCTGTGAATTGCTTCTCCCTGAACCCCTTCTTCCATATATGGCATCCGCATTTCCTTCCTTCCTTCTGGCATAACCTTCAGCTTGTTTCTTACCACCAGCAGAATTAGAAGAAGCTCCTAACTGAATTTTCCCCATCTTTAGACCCATCTCGACACGTTCGCCATATCTCAGCATTTCAGAAAAATTAGCCGAAGCACTGCAAGTCAAGTAATAGTGTCCAGACAGAGTACTGGTGAACATGTCAATCATCTCACGCTCGGTCATAGGTGGCTGAACCCTCGCAGCTAACTCACGCCACTTCTAAGCGTACTCCTTGAAAGATTCTTTAGACCCCTGAACCAAACCCTGCAACAGAGTCCTTTTGGGTGCCATGTCAACATTGTACTGATAGTGATTAATGAAAGCCTCCACAAGATCTCTCCAAGAATGGATATGAGTGCGCTCAAGTTGAACATACCACTCCAAGGAAGCTCCAGCAAGACTGTCCTGGAAGAAATGCATTAGAAAACCCTCATCCTCAGAGTATACGGACATCTTCCGATAATACGCCTTAACATGAGTCATAGGGCAGGTCGCCCCATTGTATTTGTCAAAAGATGGACCTTTGAATTTCGGTTGGATCCTCACACCAGGAACCAACCCCAAGTCATTGATATCCATGCCTAACACCCCTTTGCCTTCAACAACCCTGAGACGTTCCTCAATCAGACGATACCTTTCAACTTCAACATGTACACCCTCAGCACTATGCCTTGATACCTGATCAAAATTCTCAACATTGAAATCCAAATTACCACGATTCTGGTTATCTCTCCTTCCCAAGAGACGAGATGGAGGTGGAGGTGGAAACCCGTGATGCTGATTGAAAGGATTATAGTGTCCTCCCACATGGTCAAACTCATTCGGATCATGATGATCGTCAATCCTGCCAGACACATCGTCAAACAGCCCTCGATGTCCTCCATTCTCATTCCTTTTGGAGTTCTCAATGAGAACTCGCAAGTCGTCCTGCCCCTTGGTCACATTAGTCAATGCTTCCATAAACTGCGCCATCTGCGCATTCATCTGCTCCGTCAATTGAGCTCTCATCTCTGCCATTTATTCCTGAATTTGTTCCATCTGTCTTCTCTGATTGCTCCTGGTCGGATACGGGTGATTAGCCGTCTTAGAACTCCTTCTGATAACAAAACAGCGAGACATAAGATATAAGACCTGCAAAACCTGCAAATATATGACATGTATGATATATGAATGATATGCATGAAATGTTTGTCAATTTTCAGGTATCCAAGAGTTCATCCCACTTTCAGATAGGACATAGAAACCCTGATACCGAATATATTTGAACAACAATTCACACACGAGAATAACTCACCAAACTGAGCATACTTCATTCAAACATAATTGAGAATTTGAGTTCATACAAACAAAACACATAATCGTGTCACAATGTGCTCTTAAGGCATACAAAAGAAATCCAGAACATCAAAATGCGACCCCATCCAATAATCCTGGACATGGGCGACAAATATCAAGCATAAACATCAAATCAACCATCATAAACCAAACAAATCCACTCCACAGTGACACTAGGATCGTCTGATAACAGAATGAACTCTTCCATCTCCTCTCCGCTGGGCTCGGAGTCTTGTCAATTCTTCTTCAAGTCGAGCAGACTTAGCCTTCTCTTCCGCTAGCTGTTTATCTAAATCCCTCTTCTGCCTCTTGAGACTATTCTCTGATCTCTGTAACTGTAGACACTCCTGCTGCTTGCGATGCAAATCTTCCTCTAGCAACTCGTAAGGACACCTCCGGGTACTGGCTTGACTTGAACTTGCGCCTTCGACTTGCTTGAGCTGGTGCATCAACCTCATCTTTGCGTCTCTTTCTTCATAGAATTTCAAGTTGGTCTCTTGTTCCCTTTCGTGCAACCTGTAGTTGGTAACCAAAGCATTCTTGTAAAGTTCTGTTGGCACAAATTCAGATAGAATCAAAGGAGGTTGCTTTTGAAGTGGTGCAACTCTATCATATGGCAGCAACAAACTTCCGACTCGCTTTTCAATCCACTTAACATACGGTGTCAGAGCAAGTGATTCTTTCTTCCCTAGATGGGCTCCATAATGCTTACGGATCTTCTTCCAAGCCACAATTATCCTTTCCAATTTCTCTGGATCCGACCCCTTCTCAAAATATATCGTCTCCGCTATCAAATGATCCGCCAGCTTGTCCTTCAAAGTATACCCCAACTGACGCAAGGATACCACAGGATTGTAATTGATGCAACCTCTAGTACCAACCAAGGGAACATTGTCGAACTCACCGCATCCAATTTTCACCTCAGAAACGTTGATTCAGTACCTTTGCCACTGAATATCGTAAGAAGTAAGTGACATAATCCTGTGGGTCCACTTGAGTGTATCTCTTGTCTTCACAAAAGGTCCTTTGTTGTGCAACAAAGAAAGGAACCAGATGAACAACAACTGAAGGCAACAAGTGATGGCGCCACCACTTTTCTCGTATCGGGAATGAACGGCATAATAAGTATCGACCAACAACGTAGGAATAGGATTCTTTCCCATTAAGATGTGTACCGCGGCCGAATCTATAAAGTTGGGAACATTCGGGAACATCACAATCCCATAAATGGCCACAGCAAGCAATGCATTGTACGCGTTCCTGTCGCGGGCGAAAAATCGTTTTTGTTCCTCTTTTTTGTGGGATGAGACACCTGATGCCTTCTTTGGGCTTGAGTGCTCATAAAAAATGATTTTTCTTTGTTTCGACCAAACTTTTTATTATTTCCAAAGAAGGAAAAGGAAAAAAGCTGCAATAACCTAAAAGTGGGGGGAGAGATCTTTGGGTAAGAGGGTTGGTTATACGAAGGGAAGGTATTAGCACCCAACGTATCTATAGTACTCTATAGGTTTCTTTGTTATGTTTTATTCCATTCTTGTTGTGGTGAAGGTTTTTGTGAGAAAGAGGTGGGACCTAAGGTGTTTGTTTGATTATGCTCGCAAAGATCATCGCGATCTTCTGCATACATATCCCCTAGAGGGAATCAGAGCATCTGTAGCTCGGGGTCTACGGGTGCTAAGGTTTGAATGGTTTTTTTTTGTTTTGTTTTGCTCGCCAAGGATCGACCTTGTGCCTACGTATTCTCAAAGGGATGTTGAGAAAGTCAGAGCAATCGTAGTTCCCACTTATGCTAGTGGAAGCAAAGAAAAATAGACAAATGTCGTCTAAATGCTAGATGTATCTAATCTATATCATCACATACATCTATTTGATTTTTGTTTGTTTAACCAGCCTTGTGGCAAAAACTTTCAATGAAGTCAGCCTTGTGACAAAAAGTTTTGATTAATCAGCCAGCCTTGTGGCAAAAGTTTCAATGAAGTCAGCCTTGTGACAAAAACTTTGATTAATCATCCAGTACGGTGGTAAAACAGTTTGATTGATTAGCCAGCCTTGTGGCAAAAAAAGTTTGATTGATTAGCCAGCCTTGTGGCAAAAAAGTTTGATTGATTGATTGTTTGTGATGATATATAAGAGATACTCCTAGCATAGAGATGAAAAATGTCTAATCTCCTAGGGTATTTGTTTTGGATATTGGGGATGCTTATAAGAAGCCCGTGGGTCCTTGTACGAAGCCCAAGAGGAGGCTATCCGAGGGTCCTTGCATTGTAAGCCCAAGAGGAGGCTATGGGAGGGACAATCCAGGGTCCTTGCATTGTAAGCCCAAGAGGAGGCTATGGGAGGGTCACTCGTTTGTACAAAGCCCAAGGGGAGGCATGGTATAGTTGGTCTGAGCTCTTAGAGCGATTTCACCGGGAAACCATACTCTATGTCCTAACCTAAACTAGTGGAGATTCTTTGCACGAAGCCCAATAGGAGGCTATGGGGAACCTAGTGTTGTACTAAGTTGAACAAGCATATAACATAATCACAAATGTGAACAAGTACAAACAAATATGCACAAGTACATGAACAGTTATATGAACAGTTATATATGACAAAGTGTGCGTGTATAATGGAGTTTATGAAGGAAATATACCTGTAAGCATGCTCCATTTGTATACACAGGGCTCGGGACTCACACTCGGGGAGAGGTCCATTTGAATTTATTCAAAGCTATGTAAACAGGTATTTACAAAAGGGCTTGGGACTTATACCTACATGGAGGCCCATGGTATATTTTTGGGAAGATTTAAAGAAACCTTCGTTTTTGGTTTGTCATTCAAAGTTAAAAAACACATTGATTGAGATATGTACAAAAAGGCGTACGATGAAATACCTAATTTCATGTACTAGAGTGGGTATGTACAAAAGGGGCTTGGGACTTATACCTATGTGGAGGCCCGTGTTTTATTTACAAAACATGGTTGATCGTTTTATTTACAGTCGCGTTGTTTGAAAAACGGTTTGAAAGTTTGTTCTGAAAGAAAGTTTATTTATTTTGAATAAAAAGACTGTGTAAAAAGAAAAAGGAGTGGGTCTTATACTCTCTAATATTCGAGAGGCCCCTGTTTTATTTTCATAAAACAGGGTGGGTAGTTTTGAAAAAAAGATGTGAGATTTATTGTTTTAAAAACAGTTTGAAAAGTATTGTTTTGAAAAAGTTTTCTGTACAAAGAAAAACTGTAAAAGGAAAAAAAGAGTGGGTCTTATACTCTCTAATATTCGAGAGGCCCCACATCGTTTTGAAAATCAATTGATTAATTAAAAGATTTAATCAAAAGTTTCCTTTGAAAATCAAAAAGAAATAGTTTACCGTTTTTGAAAAGGAATCGGGATCGCTCGTTTTTTTAAAACGATTTGAATTTTGAAAGAAATCAATTTAATCGAGATAAACAAGAAGATTGTCTTCAATTAACACTTAGATGATTAGGGTTTGCTTCAAAAAATATTTACAAGTGATTAAATTTGAAAATCAAATGAAAAAACAATATTTAAAGTATTTAAAAATACTTAGAAATGTATCATTTTAAACCTAATTAAAAATATATCAAATGAATCTTTTTTTGTGATTTTTTTTAACATTGTCAAAATATGTATATTAAATAAAGAGTGTAAAAAAAATGAAGTGAAAATAATGAATTTTGATTGGTTAAATGAATGGTTAAAGTTTGTTAAAAAATGAAAGAAAATAGGTTGCAAAAAATTGGTTTTGTCTCCAATAGGGCTTGAACTCACGCCCTCTCTCTCACCAGCCAAAACACTTGCCAACTGAGCCACGCTTGTGGCTTGTAATACATACGCTTCCAGTTCAATATATTTTAAAACAACAATTTGAATTTTCTGAACCAAAAAAACGCGCCAAGAACACAACCCTAACTGATTTTCAAAATTCTTCAAAACTGTGTTGTTTTGATCGATCAAAGGGTCTATCTCACTCGGTTTTGGACGAGGAACATGATGATGACCTTTAATTTCATTTATTTTTGCTCTAAGATGATTAATTCTCTGATGAACACGAAGAACCCTAATTCTGAGATTGATCATGAAATCGTGTATGTGCAAGATAAATAGCAATTGATTGAGGGTTAATGATCCTCATGTGTGCAGAAATGAGATGGTATGTTCATATTTCATTCCTGATGCATGATTCATAGAGTTTGAAGTTCAAGTAGCTTACCTTCAAAAACGGCAAAAGTGAGAATCGAATTCTGCAAATGAGAAGTTCCAGTTGTTGTTTCTTGGTCTGGACAGCATCAATGGACCTTATGGAACATGTTTGAATGCTTGGAACAATTTGAATTCATTTGAGCAAGTTCATGGAACCCGATCTGCAGAGCTATGGTGTGAGGATCAAATTTGATGATTTTGATGTTTCAGATCATGGATGATGATTGGGATAGTTCATATATGGTACATGGATGGTGTTTGGATGATTAACTTGGTCAGAAATGAGCTTAAATGAAAATTGGCATGATAAGTCTCATGTTATGCATATTTGGAAAGTGAGGTAGTGATTTTGAGTTTTAGGTGTTTTTGGGGTGTATGGATGGTTCAAACAAGTTTCAAATGATGTTTGTGGTTTGTGGGAAGCATCACTTTGGTCAGAAATTCAAGGGTTTGGAGGTTGAGCATTTTACCTCTTTGAAACTTAAGAAACTTGCATTCTAAGAAAGAAAGAGAAAGCCTATAATTTGTGAGACTTTGGTGTGAATTTGGAAGTGATTTGCACCTCTATTTATAGGCCAAGGATTCTGAACTCCAAGCTTTGCAAGTTGATCAAAGTTTGATGATTTGGCTTAAGAGATAAAAAGGAATCTTTTACATTTAATGCAAAATGGTTAAAGTGACCAAACCATGGTTAAAACTCAAGCTTCTTATCCTCTTCCATTCTGATCTCAAATCAGAGAAAATATCTTCAATTATTGCCTCTTTGCATCATTGCTTGGATTATAGGTCATGTAGTCTTGAAACTTAGTGAAAAATGGTGAAAATTCAAGTGAAAATGATCACTAAATGCATAATTCAAAACCATAGCTACACTCCATATTTTTTCATGCTCTTGGACATTTTGGAAATCTCATATTACACACTTCAAAACCCTAGTTGAAAGTTTCTTCAAGATCCTTAAGGAAGTGGGTGAAAAAGATCCATGAACTTTGAGAAAAATGAAGTTTTAAGTGAAGTTTTCAAAAAGTACCAACTTTGAAGCTTCATATCTCTTAAATGGTTGATCTTATGGAAAAAATTTATATGTGTCAAAGTTGTTTATTGGATCAAAATCTACAACTTTCATGTTGGAAGTTTTTTTCAGTTTGTAGGTGAAATTTTGAGAAATTCCCTTCCAAAGTTTGGAAAAAACCATGAAAAACACTTAGAAAAATTTTCTAAGTATGAAAGTCAAACTTTTGACTTTTTGATTCTTGATTGATTTTCTTGATTTTTCTTGATCAAATGACTTCTCATATCATATATTGATGATTTAAAACTTCAAAAGTCATGGTTGACCAAAATTCCCCAAAAGTCAATGGTGATCTTGTACAGTTGACTTTTTCAGACGAATCGCGTTTCTGGAGATTTCAAATGAAACAGGCTATCCTCACCATATGAATGGTATGAATGGATCATATTGAGGCTTTAGAGGATATTGAGCCATGGTTTGAGTTGTGGCACCATGTCCTGATTAAAAAGTCAGTTGTTCAGTGAATTAGGTCAAAAAACCCTAATTGTCGACCTGATGAAATTGATGACTGTAGGTCTTGAATTGAGATGCAATTTCCATGGGATATTGTCATAGGGATTATTTGAGGATGATTGAAACCTTTGATTGACTTCCTGGGGGTTTTTATGGTTTCCCAAATGTGATCCCTGATTTCAGTCCCTGATAGTTCAAAACCCTGATCTGAGGATTTGTCTGATCAATCTTTGTGTAGGAGATGTTATGAGCCAATGGATTAGGTCAAAATGATGCACTTGAGGTCTTGATATCATGTCCCAAGCCATTAGGTCAAATTCTGAGCAAAAGTCAAGAGTATGCTATCTTCAGTCAAAACCCTAATTCAGTCGATTCAGAGCCTTTGAGCTTGTTGAAATGAATCTCTGAGGAACAAATGTTGATTGTTGATGAAGATGAATCATTTGAAATGAAGGGAGAACAAAACCCTAATTGATTATTACTTGTACTGATGAGTGATTTCCTGATTAAATCCTGCTGAGTCACAAGTAGCAAACACAAGCTATGCAATTTGTTAGAGATGCAAATGATGCATATGCAGATGATATGAGGTGGTATCTTAGGTCAAAAATTGGGGTATGACAGATGCCCCTATTTAAGTTTCTTCAACCTGAGACATGAAGATTGAAAATCTTCGTTTTGATAGGGTGGAAGAGACTTAAATATCAGAAGACGCAAATTTTGGACCTAAGATACCAAAATTGCGAATGATGCAAGGATATCTTTACCGAGGGATATCAAGAACTGACTCCGCTGGGGAAAAGAGATCGGGGAAGGATGTCCCAATCCGTTTTAGGAAGAGAATCCGTTTTGTTCGGGAAAGCAAGTGTATGCTTCGCCTGGGAATGATAGCTTTGTAAGAAAAGCTTACCTATTGACATTATCGACTATCTGCATGGGGATAGACTTGTTTAATAATGCGAAGGTGAAAGGTATGAAACTGTATTACCGACTATCAGCATGGTGATAGACTTGACAAGGTAAAAAAGTTTCAAAGGTTTGGTTAATATTACCGACTATCAGCCTTGTGATAGACATGTTAAATAATATAACCAGAACAAAAGGTTACCGACTACCAGCCTCGTGATAGCGGTTTTGAAGACATGATCAATTATCAGCCGAGTGATAAAATGATCTTGGAGACTTTGCTAGGGGAATTACTGGTTATTCAGCCTTGTGAACAGTAATAAGGCCCTGATTGTCAAATGGTCTTCAGGATTGATTTCCTTGAGAGGAAAAAGCTTTTGAAAGAGACATAAACTGCTTAGATGATAAGGCTATTGCTTATTGTCTGTTTTTCACGACTCTATTTGAGGAATCGGAATTTGAATCTTTGGACCTAAGAAATAGTCAAACAAGACTTTGTACCCATGAGGAATGAACTCAACTGGGGATTTTCTCCTTTGTTTTGAGAGGAGAAACTAAAGCAACCTTCTTCTACGAGGAATGATCTCAGTGGGGAACTGGAGAAAGAATATGTTCTTTTCTGCTTATGGGTGGCGACCTACTTGGAGAGATGACACGCCCATATTTGTTTCTTTTTCTTCTTTTTTTCTTTTTTTCTTTTTTTTTGGGATAGATATATCCTAAACAAGTGATTTTAAAGCATACACTGAAAAATGCAAGAATGCATAAATGATGCAAATATGTATGAATGATGAATGTCATGAATGTAGCATGCATACTGACGATACTGACAGACAGAGGAGTATATACTGGAGAAGGACCGACGTCGCAATACAACCAGATACTTGGCAAATGTTTTTCAACACGGTGTAGATAACACAGGTGATGAATGGTGTTGCGTGCTTTAAACTTCTCTGGGGAAGATGAGCATCTTTTCTCATTGAGATGAAAGAACCTCTTCACTGGAGATTGGAGATCTTCTTCATTGGGGATAAAAGACCTTCTTCACTGGGGATAGAAGAGCTTCTTATCCGAGAGGGGTAATTGCTTCAAGAATTCTTTTCTGGGACAAGAATACCGTTGTCTCAACAATTTTTTCGGGAGAATCCTTTTTGTTCATCCTATGGAGACGACTGCTGATGTTCCTTCCGTTGTTCACAACTCAAAGGAAAATTTCGCTTTTATTTTGAAAAAGAAAAGTGAAGTAAATTCATTTAAAACTTATTTTTTTCTTTTTTTCAAAAACGAATAACACAATTAAAGCGTCATTTCGCAAGCTAAAAGAAATTAGAGATTGCAAACGAATGGGCACAAGGCTCAAATTTATTTAATAGGATGGTAATCAGCTAAAGGCGTGATTCCATGGAGTATTTACAAAAGTTGGAAATGGTAATTATGCGGAAAAGGCTACATTGAAAACAATAACCACTATTCCCCCTAACAACTTTGAGTTCCAACTGTGCTTGTCGCTTCAGATTGGCGATGATTTGATCGAAGATCCTTTGATGAAGTACAGACTTTTCAGGTGACGAAGTATGGACTGATGCAGTTACTTTGTCATGAATCCCTAATTTTTGCCTAGATTGCCCCTTCAGGTTTTCAATCTACCAGGATGAATTTTTTTCTGTTTATTGTCTCTAATTTTTGCCTGGACCGCCCTTTCGGGTTTTCAGTCCACCGAGACGCTCATTTTTGCCTAAGTCGCCCTTTGCGGGTTTTCGACTTACCGAGCTGTTCTTTTATTCTTTTTTAGACAAAGTATTTCTTGACTGCATCAGCATTCACAGGATGTGGGAGTTCATCCCCATCCATGGTTGTAAGAATCATGGCGCCGCCAGAAAATGTTCTTTTGACAACATACGGGCCTTCGTAATTAGGAGACCATTTGCCCCTAGAATCTGGTTGAAAAGACAAGATCTTTTTAAGCACGAGGTCGCCTTCTTGAAATTCACGAGGTCGAACCTTTTTGTTGAAAGCTTGTTTCATCCTTGCTTGGTATAACTGTCCATGGCATAGAGCAGTCATACGTTTTTCTTCGATTAAGTTCAACTGATCGTATCTACTTTGACACCATTCAGCTTCTGATAACTTAGTCTCCATGAGGACTCTCATTGATGGTATTTCAACTTCTACGGGGAGCACAGCTTCCATGCCGTATACTAGAGAAAAGGGAGTTGCCCCTGTTGAAGTACGCACTGAAGTACGGTACCCATGTAAGGCAAATGGCAGCATTTCGTGCCAGTCTTTGTAAGTGACGACCATTTTCTGGACGATCTTCTTAATGTTCTTGTTAGCAGCTTCAACGGCGCCGTTCATTTTTGGTCTGTAAGGAGAAGAGTTATGATGCTCAATCTTGAATTCCTTACACAATTCTTTCATCATCTTGTTATTCAGGTTTGAACCATTGTCAGTAATGATCTTGCTGGGAATACCATATCGGCAAATGATGTTATTCTTGATAAACCTCACAACCACTTGTCTTGTAACATAGGCATAAGATGCTGCTTCGACCCATTTGGTGAAGTAATCAATTGCTACTAAGATGAAACGATGACCGTTTGAAGCTTTCGGTTCGATCATTCCAATCATGTCGATACCCCACATGGAAAAAGGCCATGGAGATGAGAGAACGTT
This sequence comes from Vicia villosa, assembly GCF_029867415.1. Lineage (NCBI taxonomy): Eukaryota > Viridiplantae > Streptophyta > Magnoliopsida > Fabales > Fabaceae > Vicia > Vicia villosa. The sequence goes on from NW_026705228.1 coordinate 948,452, forward strand.
GAGTAGAGTCGGTGGCACATGGATCTTATCTGCGTAGATCTGGCACTTGTGACATTTCTTCACGTGTTTGTAACAATCAGATTCCATTGTCAACCAATAGTATCCTGCTCTTAAGATCTTTTTGGACATCGCATGCCCATTTGAATGAGTTCCAAAGGACCCTTCATGCACTTCATGCATTAACATGTCTGCTTCGTGTCTGTCCACGCATCTGAGCAAAACCATGTCGAAATTTCTTTTGTATAGCACATCTCCGTTCAGGAAGAAACTGCCAGAAAGTCTCCTTAGAGTTTTCTTATCTTTGTTTGATGCCCCAAGCGGGTACTCTTGAGTTTGAAGGAAGCGTTTGATGTCGTGGAACCACGGTTTATCATCGATGACGGCTTCAGTTGCAAACACATAGGCGGGCCTTTCAAGGCGCGAAATTCTGACTTTAGGCACATCATTCCAGTGATTGACTTTGAACATGGAAGATAGAGTAGCCAAGGCGTCTGCCATTCGATTCTGATCTCGAGGTATATGATGCAATTCAACCTTGTTGAAGAAAGTCAACAGACGTCTTGCATAATCTCTGTAAGGAATCAAGCCAGGGTGGTAAGTTTCCCACTTGTCTTTGATTTGGTTGATCACGAGAGCGGAATCTCCATATATGTCAAGGATCTTGATCCTTAAGTCAATGGCTTCTTCGAGACCCATGATACAAGCTTCATATTCTGCGATGTTGTTGGTACAATCAAATAGCAGTCTGGCGGAGAACGGGATATGAGTACCCTTGGGAGTGATGATGATTGCCCCAATTCCATTGCCAAAAGCGTTTACTGCTCCGTCGAAAATTAGGCCCCATCTTGATCCAGGCTCAGGACCTTCTTCAGGTAATGGTTCGTCACAATCTTTCATCTTCAAGTACAAGACATCTTCATCAGGAAAGTCAAACTTGAGAGATTGATATTCATTAATTGGTTGATGCGCCAAATGATCGGCGAGAATGCTTCCTTTGACCGCTTTTTGAGCACGGTACTCAATGTCATACTCAGATAACAACATTTGCCATCGGGCAATCCTTCCTGTTAAAGCAGGTTTTTCAAAGACATACTTGATCGGATCCATTTTGGAGATTAACCAAGTAGTATTGTTAATCATGTATTGGCGGAGACGTTTTGAAGCCCAAGCCAAAGCACAACACGTTTTTTCGAGCATGGAGTAACGAGACTCACAGTCTGTGAATTTCTTACTCAAGTAATAGATGGCATGCTCCTTCTTACCGGTTTCATCTTGTTGTCCAAGCATACAACCCATGGATTCTTCTAACACAGTAAGGTACATGATTAACGGTCTTCCTTCAACTGGAGGAATCAATATTGGTGGTTCTAACAGGTACTCTTTGATACTGTCGAACGCTTTCTGGCAATCTTCAGTCCATACAACCCCTTGATCTTTGCGGAGAAGCTTGAAAATTGGCCCACATGTAGCAGTCATTTGAGAGATAAATCTGGAGATGTAATTCAATCGTCCGAGAAATCCTCTTACTTGTTTTTCAGTCTTTGGTGCAGGCATCTCTTGAATAGCTCTGACTTTGTCGGGATCTACTTCAATACCTCTTTGGCTGACAATGAAACCCAAAAGTTTTCCAGATCTAACCCAAAAAGTACATTTGTTAGGATTCAAGCGAAGCTGATATTTCCTTAGTCGTTGAAACAACTTCAAAAGGTATTCAATATGTTCTTCTTCTGTGCTGGACTTGGCTATCATGTCGTCCACATAGACTTCAATTTCTTTATGCATCATGTCATGAAAGAGAGTGGTCATTGCCCTTTGGTAAGTTGCACCTGCGTTCTTTAATCCAAACGGCATCACTTTGTAGCAAAAGGTACCCCATGGGGTGATGAAAGATGTCTTCTCCATGTCTTCAGGAGCCATCTTGATCTGATTATAACCGGAGAACCCATCCATGAAGGAAAAGACGTTGAACTTAGCGGTGTTATCAACCAGCATGTCGATATGCGGTAATGGAAAGTCATCTTTTGGACTGGCCTTATTCAGGTCACGGTAGTCAACACACATTCTGACTTTGCCATCTTTCTTCGGAACTGGCACTATGTTGGCCAACCATTGAGGATACTCAGAGGTGACAAGAAAACCTGCGTCGAGCTGTTTCTGAACTTCTACTTTAATCTTGTTAGCCATATCAGGGTGAGTCCTTCGCAATTTCTGCTTAACCGGCGGACATTCTGGCTTCAATGGCAAGTAATGCTGAACAATATTGGTATCCAACCCAGGCATGTCTTGGTAGGACCAGGCAAACACGTCAACATATTCTTTGAGAAGGTCTGTCAACTTACTCTTGATATCAGCATCAAGCAGTGATCCAATGGTCACTTCTTTTTTGTCTTCTTCAGAACCCAAGTTGATTTTTTCTAAAGGCTCTTTGTGAGGCAGAATGGCTCTTTCCTCGTGCTTAAGTAACCGAGAGATCTCGTCCGGAATCTCCTCTTCTTCCTCTTCTTCGGCTTCGAACACAGGAAACTCAAAGTTGGGAGAGGGCATAGGGTTATTGCATTCAATGGGTTTATCAATAGTAAATCTGCACATGTGATTTATATCTATTTTAGAAAATTAATGAATGCAAGAGTGTATGCAGATTTTTTTTTTTTTTTTTTTTTTTTTTGAGAAAAGTTTTTATTTTTTATTTTTTTTTATTTTGGGTTTTTTAGGATTACCATTTCCAGAAAAAAAAAGCAAAAAATAAAACATATAATGTAGGGAATTCAAAATGACGCTTTATTTATGATTCATTTTTGAAACAAAGCCCTAAACACAAACTCATTTGTCTTGGGCAGGACAAAGAGGGAAACTTTTAAAAACAAAGCCCTATACACAAAGTTATTTGGGCGGAACATTTAAAAGCAAAGCCCTATAAAACATCTCTCTGCTTTGGGCAAGGCAGGAGGTCAAAATAACAGCAAGGTGATTACTTTGAGCGGCGAAAAACATTTGGAACGTCGACAGCTTTCCAGTAGCAACGAACTCCTCTGTGTATTATATATTCAGGAAAATTCTCCCCAGAATTATCTTCAGTATTGACATTGACCGCTGGTCGAGCAGGATTTGAAGGTCCTGGTTTGTCAACCTTGTTCTTTGTAGAGTTGAAACGGTCTTCTTCTACTTCTTGAAGAGCATAAGACGAGTCACAATCTTCAGAATTTTCAGGATGTGTTTCCCAGTCTTCAGGATGAAGAGACTCATTGTCAGCGACACTTTCTGAGTCAGTTGCGGGACCATCTTCCCCTTCATCTTCAAAAATGGCATTTATGTGATAATAACCATCTTCAGGATTATGAACCTTGGCAGATACATCGAATCCGAAATCTTCAGTAACTTCAGGCTGCTGAGAAAATTGACAGGGCTGATAAGCCTCTTCTGGTTGGCTATTATATTCAAAGGAATCTCCCCATCCAGTTGGTTGGATATCCTCAATCGCAATCTTGTAACTTTCAGGTGCAGTATATTTCACCATATAATCAAATTTTCCACTTGGTTGTCCCAAAGTGTCCCAGATTTCTGCAGGAACAGGCTCAGTTTCATTGCCTTTGGATTCTTCTGAAGGAGGATATGGTTCTTCCTGAGATATGTATCCCGAGTCATTGAGATAACATTTCCATTCTTCTTCAGGATCAGGTAGACCTTCTTCGATGCATTCCTCAATAAGGACATTGACCTCTTGAGGAATTGGGTTAAGGAACCCTCCACTATGGAACGTTTCTTTGATCGGACGAAGGGTTTCATCCTTCTTGGTGCAGTTTGAGAATGTTGGTGAACATCCGAGACCTGCTCTAGTTTCATTCTTGGTAGGGATCATAACTTGCCCCCAGCCAGTGGTAGTTCCATCTTTTACTACTTTTACTGCCTCTTTGTAAGAAGAAATTGATGCTTTCTTTTTGGAAGACTCGTCTTCTAAAGAGAGACCTTGGAACTGAGTTCCTTCCACATCATCAGCACCGATGAAAGAGAAATTGGATAAATGACTCACCATTAAGGCTTGCTCCCCACTTATTGTTACCAATTTTCCATTTGTCACAAATTTTAACTTTTGATGGAGCGTAGAAGTCACTGCCCCTGCTTCGTGGATCCATGGTCGTCCCAACAGACAGCTATAAGCAGCTTGAATGTCCATGACCTGGAAGGTGATTTGAAATGTATGTGGACCAATTGTCATGGGAAGGTTGACTTCACCGATAACAGATTTTCGCGATCCATCAAATGCTTTGACAACTACACCACTGAACTTCATAGGCATTCCTTGGTAAGACAAACGAGCGAGGGTCGTCTTTGGCATCACATTCAAGGAAGATCCGGTGTCTACCAACACATTGGACAAAGAGTCTGACTGACAGTTCATAGAAATGTGTAGAGCAAGGTTGTGATTTCTACCCTCCTCGGGGAGTTCTTCATCACATAAGCTTAAATTGTTGCAAGCTGTTATGTTGGCTATTATCCTATCAAAGTGGTCAACAGTCACATCATGATCTACAAAAGCTTGATCTAAGACTTTCATCAGGGCTTCCCTGTGGGCTTCTGAATGCAATAACCCTCTGCATACAACTTTGAGTTTATCAACATCAATGTTTGTATTACTGACAGGAGTTTCCTCAGGATTCCCCACTGGCGTATTGACAGGATTTTGCCTGGTTGCAGGAGCAACAGGCTGCTTTGGAGGTAGTGGAGTATACACACGTCCACTTCTTGTTACACGACTTACATCAGCAATGTTTACGACAGATGAAAGAGTTGGTAAAGGAACTTCTTGTCCGTCCTTTATCATTGTTGCATTGTAGTTGTATGGAACTGCCTTGTCAGAGTCATAAGGAACAGGTCCAGGTAAACAAATGATCAAAGGAGCAATAGGAACCTTCGGCTTGTTGTAAGTAACTTCCATGCGCTCCGGCATGTTGAAATGAGGAATGATGACGTTAACTGTAGGCATTTCCGAGTTGATATCTGAGACTAAAAGCTCATGCGGATAGCATCCTATCATGTTAACTTCATTTTCATCCCTATTTCGGTAGATCTGAAGAGTACCATTATCCAACAGAACTTGGAGATCTCTTCTCACAATTGAACATCCGTGAGGATCTACACAACATATTCTACAGGAACCGTATTGATGCTGGCGAAAATTCTGCCCCCGACAAAGAGTGGCGTGCATTTGTACCAAATTGGCTCTTGAGTAATTGATATTATAGACCCGGTATGGACCAGGACATCCATACACCATGTTTACAACATGCCCTCCATGATTGGGCAGCGGATTTGCTTGCACATTTGGATTCAAATTTCTGAAAGAGAGAAGATTAGATCTAACCAACCTCTGAACTTCATATTTCAAAGCTATGCAATGCTCAAGATCATGGCCAGGTGCTCCTTGATGATAAGGGCATGAGACCTCAGCTTTGTACCACCATGGGAGTCTCTCAGGTACTGGTGGTGGTGCTTTAGTTTGAATAAGGCCTCTTTCAATCAGTGCAGGGTACAATTCTGTGTAGGTCATCGGAATCGGATCAAACTGTGGAGCTCTTTGCACACGATTCTGATTATTGTTCAGCTGTTGAGCCTGTGGTCGAGGCTGTTGTTGCTGAAACTGTGGGGTAAATCCCGGATTCGGCGCTGTATTAACGACTGGCGCAATAGCAGCAATCTGTCGTTGACGATTGACGTTTCCTCTTGGCTTTCCTTGGGATACCATGTCAACACTTTGTTCTTTCTTCTTTGGGAAACCACTTCCTAACTTTTTGGTTCCACTCGAAGATCCACTTTCTTTAGTCAGACGTCCGGTTCGGACTCCTTCTTCTAGACGCATCCCCATGTTTACCATTTCGGTGAAATCACTTGGAGCACTAGCAATCATGCGTTCATAATAAAACGGACTGAGAGTATTCAAGAAGATATTTGTCATTTCTTTTTCTTTTAACGGTGGATTAATCTGAGCAGCAGTTTCTCTCCATCGTTGGGCATACTCTTTGAAAGCTTCATGATCTTTCTGAGCCATGGACCGAAGCTGATCTCTGTCTGGAGCCATATCCGAGTTATACTTGTATTGTCGGACAAAGGCCTCACCTAGGTCATTGAAAGTCCGAATATTGGTGCTATCCAAACCTGTGTACCACTTCAGTGCGGCACCAGTCAAACTGTCTTGAAAGTAATGGATAAGCAACTGATGATTATCTGCATAAGTAGACATCTTTCTGGCATACATCACAAGATGGCTTTGTGGACAAGAACTTCCTTTGTACTTCTCAAAGTCTGGGACCTTGAATTTAGCTGGTATTTGTACACTGGGAACCAAACATAGCTCCTGGGCATTCTTTCCAAACAAATCTTTTCCCCGGATAGCTTTAACTTCCAGTTGAATCTTGTTAAACTGCTCTTGGAGATCTCCCACAAGATTACGCTGATTTGTGCTATCACCCTGATCATGATAAATCTCATTGCCATCATAAGGAACAGTGTGAACCGTAGGGGTCGGAACCGTCATAGTGGGTTGAGAAAGTGCCATAGTGACTTGAGAAAAAGTTACCCCCTGATTTGGAGTAAACTGTGAACTTTGTGCGGCAGGCGCTTCAGTTGTAGCTGTTTGAACCCCAGAGAAATTATGGCGGAAACCTGTACCAAAGCTGAAAGGCGGGCCCCAACCTTCTGGCATGGAGAAAGATGGAATACCGAATGCAACTGTAGAAACTGGAGTAGTGACTTCAGATGTTACCGCTGCTTGACTGTTGGGTGGCGGCGGCTGATTCTGTGCGGCCATTAAAGAGTCAACCAGAGTAGTGAGACTTTCCAACTTTTCCTGAAGGGTGGTCACTGTACCACGGAGCTCAATATTCTCTTGTTCAGAGTGTTCCATTACTCTTCTTCTGTTCGAACGAGTATTGTATCTGTGATCTGATTGCGAGCGCGGTCGGGAAACTTTGAGACGCGACAGCTTGACGATCTAATGGAGAAAGATCCAAAAGATGAGACTCTATACAACAGACTCGATATGCAGAATGATGTATGCAAAAAGAAATTTTATGATTTTTCCAAACATTTTAAAGATTATTCTCTTGCAAACATTTGAACACAAACAAATCTTTTATTCATTCATTTTTTATTACAATAATGGGAAATGTTACAACATTGGAGCGTAGCTCCTTACAGAATCAAATGATACATGAAAATTTAAATAAATCCTAAGCATCTTCATCAGATGAAGAACCAAATGCATTGTGCAGCTTGAGCTTCATGATTTCTTTCCCATAGTAAGCTTTCAACTTGGCCTTTTCAGCTCTCAGTTTGTCGACAACATTCTTCCAATCATCAGGAGTCGGAGCGTTGCTTGTCGAGGCTTCAAGATTCTTCTTGCTTTCTTTGATGTATCTTCTGATTGCGGCATCCTTCCGACGAATCTTCTCATCTTTTCTCATGAGCCATCCATCTTGATAATAGAGAGTTTCTTCGTGATCTTTCACTCTTTTCTTCAACTTTCTATTTTCCTCATCAGTTTTACGAAACTTTTCTTCCCAAGCGTCTTTTTCTAACCTCATCTTGGCTAAAATCTCTTGGTATTCTTCCGCAGTGTCAATGGGAATGTTGGGTAGTTGAGACACCACAGGGAACATGGGTTTTTCATAATCATAAGGCATTTGAAACTCCTTTGCTCTTTTCTTTACCCAGCAGGTATAGGCGTTTGTAGCAATGCAATTTCTTTCCCCACCTTTTTCTTTTCTTCGGACGTCGTACCAAGCTCTCACCATTCTTGTCTTCAACCTTTGAGGATCCTCCCCTTCTCGGTAAAAGTAGCATTCCACTGCGAGACCAATTGGTTTAACTGAATTTGCATATCCGAGTTGTCGTCGGGCTAGGACCGGATTGTAGTTAATTCCTCCTTGTGTGCCAATGAGAGGTACGTTGGCGAACTCCCCACAACTATCAATGGTTTCTGTACCACAGCGAGCCAAGGTATACCAATGAATATCATTATTAGCAAGAGACATAAGTCTTCGAGGCCAACGTAAACCTTCTCGGTTTTCCGTGAAAATAGGGGACTTAGGTAAGTGTGAAACAATCCATTTGTACAAAAGAGGTGCACAACATACAATGATTCCACCACCTTGGCGATTCCTATGATGGATAGAGAAATACGTGTCACCAAGCAAAGTCGGAACAGGATTTCCAATCAGAAAGATCTTTATGGCATTGATATCAACAAAGTCGTTGACGTTGGGAAACAGAATCAACCCATAAATGAGCAAGGCTAATACAGCTTCAAAAGCTATCATGCTACCAGTGTCAATGAAATCAAAGGCTTTCTTTATTAGAAACTGCGAAGTCAAACCCGGAAAGTTTCCCTTGGTAGTCCAATTACTTTCTATTTCAGATTTCTTCAAGTGGATACTTGCTGCAATGGCTGGTGACTTAGGAATGGCTTCCAAACCATTGAAAGGTATTTTGTCAGACACAGGAATACCCAAAAGATCGGCGTATTCTTCCAAGGTTGGTACCAACTGATAGTCTGGAAAGGTAAAACACCGGTAGACGGGATCATAAAACTGAACCAGAGTTTTGAGAAGTCCTTCATCAACATGAGTGTTCAAGATAGGCAAAAGCTTTCCATGGCTTTTCCTAAAATCAGAAGGATTTTGTACAGAAGATGCTAACTCTTTCAGCCTTTCCACATTAGGCATTTTGAAATCATACTTTTTGGTATGCCTTTTTACCCACTCCATAACTTAATCCTATAATGTTTGCAAAGAAAACTCTCTAAATTTTTGGAAAAATCATGTTTTTATGGAAAAAGATGGGTTTTTTTTTTTTTTTTTTTTTAATGAATGTATGAATGCATGGATGCGTGGATGCCACATATTCAAACATGGTAAAGCAAACATGGTAGTTCAAACATGGTAACGCAAACATGGTAATTCAAACATAGTACACATAGGTTTAAAGGTCCAGCGTCACGAGCATGAGGTCAGAGAACCAAATATGGGATAGTACTAGGGTTTATCACCTGCAAAACATGTTCTACTGATACGTCAGAGTCTACATTCTTCTTTCGGATATTACCGGCTTGCACAACTGAACTTGTGAGCTAGAAATATTCTCAAGAAAAACTCGTCTGAGTGTGGTTCTCCGCATGACAACTATCCAAGTCTTCACCTGGATCGTTTCTGCACCACGTCCTAATAAGGCCAGGATGGGTTGGGGTTCTACAGCCAACTCAGCTTCTACAGTTCAATGAAAGCAATAATGTCTTCGCAACTGAACTTGCTAAACATATACTACAAACAAAGAACCTCCACTGAGCGGAAGGATTCTCATGCTGACTTTTTAAGGACTGAACTCCTTGTATGCCATACATGACTATACCCTCCACCTAATTCTTATGTGTACTTAATCCGGGTTAGGATTTGTCCATAATGTATCACTTGTAACAGAATCACACAAGTAACAGAACCAAGGAACCACACATGTAACAAGAATAAAATAAAACATAACAAATAGAAATAACCCTTTCTTTGGAAGCAATAAAAAGAAATTCCCCAGTGAAGTCGCCATTTTTCTGTCGCGGGCGAAAAATCGTGTTTGTTCCTCTTTTTTGTGGGATGAGACACCTGATGCCTTCTTTGGGCTCGAGTGCTCATAAAAAATGATTTTTCTTTGTTTCGACCAAACTTTTTATTATTTCCAAAGAAGGAAAAGGAAAAAAGCTGCAATAACCTAAAAGTGGGGGGAGAGATCTTTGGGTAAGAGGGTTGGTTATACGAAGGGAAGGTATTAGCACCCAACGTATCTATAGTACTCTATAGGTTTCTTTGTTATGTTTTATTCCATTCTTGTTGTGGTGAAGGTTTTTGTGAGAAAGAGGTGGGACCTAAGGTGTTTGTTTGATTATGCTCGCAAAGATCATCGCGATCTTCTGCATACATATCCCCTAGAGGGAATCAGAGCATCTGTAGCTCGGGGTCTACGGGTGCTAAGGTTTGAATGGTTTTTTTTTGTTTTGTTTTGCTCGCCAAGGATCGACCTTGTGCCTACGTATTCTCAAAGGGATGTTGAGAAAGTCAGAGCAATCGTAGTTCCCACTTATGCTAGTGGAAGCAAAGAAAAATAGACAAATGTCGTCTAAATGCTAGATGTATCTAATCTATATCATCACATACATCTATTTGATTTTTGTTTGTTTAACCAGCCTTGTGGCAAAAACTTTCAATGAAGTCAGCCTTGTGACAAAAAGTTTTGATTAATCAGCCAGCCTTGTGGCAAAAGTTTCAATGAAGTCAGCCTTGTGACAAAAACTTTGATTAATCATCCAGTACGGTGGTAAAACAGTTTGATTGATTAGCCAGCCTTGTGGCAAAAAAAGTTTGATTGATTAGCCAGCCTTGTGGCAAAAAAGTTTGATTGATTGATTGTTTGTGATGATATATAAGAGATACTCCTAGCATAGAGATGAAAAATGTCTAATCTCCTAGGGTATTTGTTTTGGATATTGGGGATGCTTATAAGAAGCCCGTGGGTCCTTGTACGAAGCCCAAGAGGAGGCTATCCGAGGGTCCTTGCATTGTAAGCCCAAGAGGAGGCTATGGGAGGGACAATCCAGGGTCCTTGCATTGTAAGCCCAAGAGGAGGCTATGGGAGGGTCACTCGTTTGTACAAAGCCCAAGGGGAGGCATGGTATAGTTGGTCTGAGCTCTTAGAGCGATTTCACCGGGAAACCATACTCTATGTCCTAACCTAAACTAGTGGAGATTCTTTGCACGAAGCCCAATAGGAGGCTATGGGGAACCTAGTGTTGTACTAAGTTGAACAAGCATATAACATAATCACAAATGTGAACAAGTACAAACAAATATGCACAAGTACATGAACAGTTATATGAACAGTTATATATGACAAAGTGTGCGTGTATAATGGAGTTTATGAAGGAAATATACCTGTAAGCATGCTCCATTTGTATACACAGGGCTCGGGACTCACACTCGGGGAGAGGTCCATTTGAATTTATTCAAAGCTATGTAAACAGGTATTTACAAAAGGGCTTGGGACTTATACCTACATGGAGGCCCATGGTATATTTTTGGGAAGATTTAAAGAAACCTTCGTTTTTGGTTTGTCATTCAAAGTTAAAAAACACATTGATTGAGATATGTACAAAAAGGCGTACGATGAAATACCTAATTTCATGTACTAGAGTGGGTATGTACAAAAGGGGCTTGGGACTTATACCTACGTGGAGGCCCGTGTTTTATTTACAAAACATGGTTGATCGTTTTATTTACAGTCGCGTTGTTTGAAAAACGGTTTGAAAGTTTGTTCTGAAAGAAAGTTTATTTATTTTGAATAAAAAGACTGTGTAAAAAGAAAAAGGAGTGGGTCTTATACTCTCTAATATTCGAGAGGCCCCTGTTTTATTTTCATAAAACAGGGTGGGTAGTTTTGAAAAAAAGATGTGAGATTTATTGTTTTAAAAACAGTTTGAAAAGTATTGTTTTGAAAAAGTTTTCTGTACAAAGAAAAACTGTAAAAGGAAAAAAAGAGTGGGTCTTATACTCTCTAATATTCGAGAGGCCCCACATCGTTTTGAAAATCAATTGATTAATTAAAAGATTTAATCAAAAGTTTCCTTTGAAAATCAAAAAGAAATAGTTTACCGTTTTTGAAAAGGAATCGGGATCGCTCGTTTTTTTAAAACGATTTGAATTTTGAAAGAAATCAATTTAATCGAGATAAACAAGAAGATTGTCTTCAATTAACACTTAGATGATTAGGGTTTGCTTCAAAAAATATTTACAAGTGATTAAATTTGAAAATCAAATGAAAAAACAATATTTAAAGTATTTAAAAATACTTAGAAATGTATCATTTTAAACCTAATTAAAAATATATCAAATGAATCTTTTTTTGTGATTTTTTTTAACATTGTCAAAATATGTATATTAAATAAAGAGTGTAAAAAAAATGAAGTGAAAATAATGAATTTTGATTGGTTAAATGAATGGTTAAAGTTTGTTAAAAAATGAAAGAAAATAGGTTGCAAAAAATTGGTTTTGTCTCCAATAGGGCTTGAACTCACGCCCTCTCTCTCACCAGCCAAAACACTTGCCAACTGAGCCACGCTTGTGGCTTGTAATACATACGCTTCCAGTTCAATATATTTTAAAACAACAATTTGAATTTTCTGAACCAAAAAAACGCGCCAAGAACACAACCCTAACTGATTTTCAAAATTCTTCAAAACTGTGTTGTTTTGATCGATCAAAGGGTCTATCTCACTCGGTTTTGGACGAGGAACATGATGATGACCTTTAATTTCATTTATTTTTGCTCTAAGATGATTAATTCTCTGATGAACACGAAGAACCCTAATTCTGAGATTGATCATGAAATCGTGTATGTGCAAGATAAATAGCAATTGATTGAGGGTTAATGATCCTCATGTGTGCAGAAATGAGATGGTATGTTCATATTTCATTCCTGATGCATGATTCATAGAGTTTGAAGTTCAAGTAGCTTACCTTCAAAAACGGCAAAAGTGAGAATCGAATTCTGCAAATGAGAAGTTCCAGTTGTTGTTTCTTGGTCTGGACAGCATCAATGGACCTTATGGAACATGTTTGAATGCTTGGAACAATTTGAATTCATTTGAGCAAGTTCATGGAACCCGATCTGCAGAGCTATGGTGTGAGGATCAAATTTGATGATTTTGATGTTTCAGATCATGGATGATGATTGGGATAGTTCATATATGGTACATGGATGGTGTTTGGATGATTAACTTGGTCAGAAATGAGCTTAAATGAAAATTGGCATGATAAGTCTCATGTTATGCATATTTGGAAAGTGAGGTAGTGATTTTGAGTTTTAGGTGTTTTTGGGGTGTATGGATGGTTCAAACAAGTTTCAAATGATGTTTGTGGTTTGTGGGAAGCATCACTTTGGTCAGAAATTCAAGGGTTTGGAGGTTGAGCATTTTACCTCTTTGAAACTTAAGAAACTTGCATTCTAAGAAAGAAAGAGAAAGCCTATAATTTGTGAGACTTTGGTGTGAATTTGGAAGTGATTTGCACCTCTATTTATAGGCCAAGGATTCTGAACTCCAAGCTTTGCAAGTTGATCAAAGTTTGATGATTTGGCTTAAGAGATAAAAAGGAATCTTTTACATTTAATGCAAAATGGTTAAAGTGACCAAACCATGGTTAAAACTCAAGCTTCTTATCCTCTTCCATTCTGATCTCAAATCAGAGAAAATATCTTCAATTATTGCCTCTTTGCATCATTGCTTGGATTATAGGTCATGTAGTCTTGAAACTTAGTGAAAAATGGTGAAAATTCAAGTGAAAATGATCACTAAATGCATAATTCAAAACCATAGCTACACTCCATATTTTTTCATGCTCTTGGACATTTTGGAAAGCTCATATTACACACTTCAAAACCCTAGTTGAAAGTTTCTTCAAGATCCTTAAGGAAGTGGGTGAAAAAGATCCATGAACTTTGAGAAAAATGAAGTTTTAAGTGAAGTTTTCAAAAAGTACCAACTTTGAAGCTTCATATCTCTTAAATGGTTGATCTTATGGAAAAAATTTATATGTGTCAAAGTTGTTTATTGGATCAAAATCTACAACTTTCATGTTGGAAGTTTTTTTCAGTTTGTAGGTGAAATTTTGAGAAATTCCCTTCCAAAGTTTGGAAAAAACCATGAAAAACACTTAGAAAAATTTTCTAAGTATGAAAGTCAAACTTTTGACTTTTTGATTCTTGATTGATTTTCTTGATTTTTCTTGATCAAATGACTTCTCATATCATATATTGATGATTTAAAACTTCAAAAGTCATGGTTGACCAAAATTCCCCAAAAGTCAATGGTGATCTTGTACAGTTGACTTTTTCAGACGAATCGCGTTTCTGGAGATTTCAAATGAAACAGGCTATCCTCACCATATGAATGGTATGAATGGATCATATTGAGGCTTTAGAGGATATTGAGCCATGGTTTGAGTTGTGGCACCATGTCCTGATTAAAAAGTCAGTTGTTCAGTGAATTAGGTCAAAAAACCCTAATTGTCGACCTGATGAAATTGATGACTGTAGGTCTTGAATTGAGATGCAATTTCCATGGGATATTGTCATAGGGATTATTTGAGGATGATTGAAACCTTTGATTGACTTCCTGGGGGTTTTTATGGTTTCCCAAATGTGATCCCTGATTTCAGTCCCTGATAGTTCAAAACCCTGATCTGAGGATTTGTCTGATCAATCTTTGTGTAGGAGATGTTATGAGCCAATGGATTAGGTCAAAATGATGCACTTGAGGTCTTGATATCATGTCCCAAGCCATTAGGTCAAATTCTGAGCAAAAGTCAAGAGTATGCTATCTTCAGTCAAAACCCTAATTCAGTCGATTCAGAGCCTTTGAGCTTGTTGAAATGAATCTCTGAGGAACAAATGTTGATTGTTGATGAAGATGAATCATTTGAAATGAAGGGAGAACAAAACCCTAATTGATTATTACTTGTACTGATGAGTGATTTCCTGATTAAATCCTGCTGAGTCACAAGTAGCAAACACAAGCTATGCAATTTGTTAGAGATGCAAATGATGCATATGCAGATGATATGAGGTGGTATCTTAGGTCAAAAATTGGGGTATGACAGTTCCAATTCTTTTTCTCAAATTCCTCTTTAGCTTTTCTCACTAAGAATTTCAAAGAGAACCCCGAGAAACCTCCATTCGACTTCCAATTATCAGATACTTCTTTTATGCTCAAATAAAGAGCAGCAGCAATCAACTTGAAATTCACCTCTTTAGGAATGTCGATGAATGGCACTTCGTTTTTTACCTTGAGATTAAGAATAATAGAGTACTCTTCCAATGTCGGAGCCAACTGGTAATCCTGGAACGTGAAACACCTCATTTTAGGATCATAGAATTGCATCAAAGTTTGCAAAGCAGGAGTATCAACCACGGTTTCCAACAAAGTCAAGATATTCCCATAATTGTCCGTGAAACTCTTCAAGCAGGAAGTGGTCATCAACAAACTCAAACCCTCTAAGGCGGTCAACGGCTCTCGGAAGAAGCTGTAGGTATGCGTATGTCTCTTTGCTTCCTTGACGGTATCAGTGGGAGTGTCCATCTTTAACTCGAGTGAACTCCTGAATGTCCCTGAAAAATATGACATGCAAATGCTTATTATACATATCTTTTTTTTGCGTTTCTTTTGGAAATAAATATGCTATGATGCAAAGTGGTGGGACTTGTTGCCGCCCACCGGGCATTCTGGACTGCCGGTAACACACATAATGCAAAGCCAAAGGTTCGGCCCCAAATGGTATACCACACGGAACATAGAATATCAATCCACGGAACCAAAGCCCGTAACCAATAGCACACTGGAATAGAACACATACTACCACTCGAACAAGAACCATAGTACCCCACGAACAAGGACCATAGTACACTCGAACGAGAACAACGGTAACCCACGAACAAGAACAACGGTAACCCACGAACAAGAACAGCGGTAACCCACGAACAAGAACAGCGGTCACCAACAATGTACCTGTTGAATGATCATTGATTCCCGCCCCACTCACGGGTAAAATCTAGGCCAAGGTAAGGTCATGAAACGCAGTATACGGTCCGCCCGAAGGTAAGCATCATCACAGCGCGGAAGCGGGTGACGATAATACCTCTGTTTGAAACCACTACTCTGCTCGTGGTCGCATAATCCATCCCGAGACGTACACCTCGAGACAAACCATGCTCCCACTCTATCCTAGGGTTCCTATGGTTCACACATAGCCTGGGTATTGGGCCTTTTACCTCTTGTAACACCCACCCCACAAACAGAGATCCAGACAGTCCAGAATATGATGCAGAAAAGTAAAAGCGCACATAGAATGCAATGCAAACAGGTAAATATGCAAAGCAGTAAAACACCCAATGATAAACACACAAGCGCTAGGATCGACTCGCAGAGTCCGGACCAGCAAGAGGTCGAGACGTCCCCAGCAGAGTCGCCAGCTGTCGCTACCGCGAAAATTAACAGAGTCGCCACTAACATATTTATCCTGAAAAGGAAGGGAATGCCAGCGAACCACAAAACAAAACAACGGTCTCACGACCAGAGAAAAAGGGTAAGGGATTCGGTTACGCGAGGGGAAGCTATTAGCACCCCTTGCGCCCATCGTACTCAATGGTATCCACGCTTATGTCTGAACCTATGGGTGTGTAAGCAAACTGCGCTAATCTGGACTAAAATGCTTGCAAAATGTAGGGAAAAGAAATAGTTATACTCGCACGGGCCCTACCCCGCTGCCTACATATCCGTTTTGCGGAATCAGAGGTACCGTAGCTCGGCTAACTAATTTTTGTTTGTTTTGTGTTTTTTAGGTGAACGAGTTACATTCACACTCCGCTGCTCGACCTTTGGAGACTTATGCTTGGGAATGGAGCGGAAATAACAAGCTCTTAAGAAAAGAAAATCAAAGAGTGTGGTTTGTGTTTTAAAGAATGCATGAGGAATACCTAAGCTAAGGGGGAAAGCTTGCTACCTAATGTTATCATACAAAGGGTACAAGTCTAAACTAAACTAGCAACCTACGAGGGATAAGGGAAACAAACAATAATGTCACACAAACGAGCTCCGCTCGTAAAGCAAACAAAACCAACGGTACTGACCGAATGGTAGAAAAGCGGTCCCGCCATAGCCAAGGGGAGCAACTCGACCCAAGTCAACCAAGCATTAGACCTCGCGAAAATGATCGGGCCAGAGACAAGAGGAGCGGTTCCCTCTCAGCAACCAAGCCGTCACGGATCGTAAAGGAAAACGGTGCGTGCGTACACCGAGCATCAACGTCGAGCGACGCGAGCTATAGGAAAGGCGGGGGTCCGGCTACATGAACCCTTTTCCTGACATACTCGATAACAAGATCTTGTGCAGGTTTGGAAGCAAGCAACGCGTAGCGTGCGCGTACCGAACGGACTCGATGAGACTAGGCGGGGGTTGATTACTAACCCTTTCCGCGTGCCTTCCATGAGGACTTAACGGAGTGCCATATAGGACTTATTACACCATGACTCCCTGCCGCAAAGCACAAATGTAAACACACCAACAAAAACAGAGCCTCTTTCAAGGGCTTGGCCAGATGCATGTCTAGGTCCTACTTCTCATGTTAAAGGATGATGCGAGAAAGCGATAAAGTGCAAGAAAAATAAAATGAAACGGGATCAATACCAAACGGATGATGATCCATAAACTAAGGCGAAGAGAGCAAGGAAACTAAAGATCCCGCGAGCGAGCTAGCAAAGCAAAAGCAAATAGTCAGCACACCGATTAGCCATGAAAGCACACAAAGGTTGACATGCGCGTCGAGCATAATCACAATACACCTGCAAGAGGAACAAGCAAACCAAGCAAGCAGATATAAAGTAATAGAGATGTGCCTCCAAGATGAGAACACAAAGGGAATGAATGAAATCGTGTCCCGCAAGTAAAGCGGAACACTCATAGAGTAAGCATCGATCGGTGACCGTCCAAAAGCCTTGCACACTAGCACACAAGTTAGAGATAACAAACATTGCAATCAGAATTGCGTTATTGCATTATAAGCTAAGAAAAAACGAACAATCAACGCACACATGAAATGTACAACAAATGCCAAGGGGAAAACAAACATGAATAAACTAAATCAATCAATATCAATCATCTCATGAGATAGAACATTTCACAAGCTTTCCAACGATATAAAGAACGCGCAAATCGGAGTTACAAGTCAAAAGATATGAAAGATTGAAGTTAACAAGCAAAAAACACAACTATGCGTCGACCTGCAGACAGGATGCGTCGACCTGAACAGGGAATGCGTCGACCTACTAGGTCGGCGTGCAAGAAAGAAGGCTATGCGTCGACCTGCAGACAACATGCATCGACCTGCAAGAAACTATGCGTCGACCTGCAGAATGCATGCGTCGACCTGAACAGGGCTTGCGTCGACCTATTGGGTCAGCGTGCGCATACCCGAGGGTCACACGAAGGCAATAGGTCGACCTACTAGGGCCATAGGTCGACCTAAACAGGAAAAAACCTCAAAAAAACCAAAATGTCGCCCGGGCAATCGAAATACAAACCACCACAAACGACCGTCATGCGAGCAATTGATAAAACATGCAATTAAAGGCCAAAATCCTTCACTTAGTGCAACGAATGAGATTCAATTCATGCATGAAAATTAACATCAAATGATACACAAACAATCGACGCGTCGGTGTCGCACCAAGAGCATGAATTAGCAAGTATGAGCATCGAAAGCAAGATCAAGCATTCGCGATTAACCAAGACTTCACATATCAATGAGTGTGTAATTTAAACACCTTGTTAACAAACATTTCATGCTTTGGCAAATGTAAACGATGGCAACGAGTCGACATGCGACATGCTACAAGACATGAACAAGTATGGTGCAAGTGATAAAGAGAGCTTTCAACCGATTCCGGATTTGATCATTATCAACAAATAACAACAATTAAGGTTCAAGAACCACAAGGCTCCATGAGTTCTCTTTCAAATATCTCAATTAAGCATTTCAACAAACACTTATCATGCAAAAAACTCACCATTAAGCACAAATGCTTCAAACACTCAAATGATCGAACACTTAGCATGCAATTTCTTGCATCATAAGCGACATGCATGTATCATTAACAACAATTCACCGATAAATCTCAAATTCAATCAAATAAACAAGATCAACACAAATCATTCAATCAACAAGAAATTATCATCATCAATTATCATAGATCCATCATCCACAATCAAAAATTATCATGATCAATGTCGAATTAAGCAACAAAATCAATGATCTATCAAGGTTTGTAGTGAATTTACCGGATCGAACAAAGAGAATGTGATCGGATGAACACGAACGCGAACACGACGCGAACACGAACGAAATCCAAGAGAGGTGAGGGAGTGTGAGGCGCAAGACAATATGAGAGGGAGAGAGATGCGTGGTACTTCAATCGGAGGAGAAGATCTTGATTCGTGCTTCGATCTTCATTTGTTCTTGAGATTTGATCTTGAATTGATGAAGATTGATGAAGGTTTTGTGAGTTTTTGTGGTTTTGATCCAAGAAAATTGAGAGAGAATTGAGAGAAAGTGTTTTTGATCTTTTGGGTGAAATTGAAGTTATGAGAGTTTGTGAAGAAAAATGACTTATATAGTGAAGGTAGTGAAATGTCCAAATTGCCCTCAGTGTGTCTTATTTAGGCTCGTTTTTAAGGAAACTCGGTTCGGCTCTGAATTTCGGAACGAAACCAATGCCACTGTGAAGATGACCAAATTTGTGACTCATCGCCGCGAGAATAACCTCAATCCGATAAGCGATGAAGAAAATACGCGCGTTTGAATGACGAGAAACGTCGATTCATCTGGTGCGACTGTGCAAAATTTTGTGAGTACCGCTCAAAGAACTCGATAAAACCCCATCTTCGGCTCAGAATCTGAACAAGCATGTGTGACGAAGAATCGAAGCTAACGAAATTTCCGAGAGAATGCTGCCGGAATGGACTTCATACGATAAAAATCGAAGAAGTTATGAATTTTCAAACTAGGCGCGACATAGTCGAAAACACACTTTTAACCGAAACAACGCGACGATCCTTAAAATTCTGGGAATTTTTAGTGCATAGTTGGCTTTCGGTCTGAACATATGAAATCTTGGTAATGATGATACGGAGCTCCAGTTAAATTTTCAAGCAAATCCGACGAGCGGATTAGGAGATACGAATTTTCCGAGGTCCGAAACCCTACATTCAGCACTGTTTTTCACTGCGAAACCTCAAGTAATTTGCAAATCTGGCGACCTTCCTCAAAGAATTGGCTTCCGAGCCGAACACGAAAGTTGTAGATGTCGTCGAAACGGTCAGGACTTCGTGGGAACTTAACTCATATCACCTTCCAAATATTACTCGTGAATTTTCTCGTATTTACACCGTTTGAACCATTTTTCATACCTTTCTTCTTAAACCCATGAAACTCTTTATTATTTTTCTTCAATTTTAAATGACGAAATAAACATCATTAATAACTTATAGCTCAAATAAAGAGGGCAAATTTTGGGGTGCAACACTCTATAAACTTCACATAGATGCAGCACACAATGAATACATGGTGGTTCTAGTTGTCCTAACCCATATCCCTGATGACGGGAGTTCCAGGCCTATACATGCTTCTAATGCAAAGGAAAAGAATCACTTACTTGGAAAGATCCTGAGCAAAATCTTCGGAGAAAATTTGTATTCCTTAAGCTTCTTCGATTTTGGAGATGACGCTTATGATTGTGTAGCTTCCAATGATGATGATCTTCGAGGTTGATTCAATACGAGTTTCTGAGAAGCTTCAGTGGTGACGCTTTGAAAAAGAGATTCAGTGATGATGGATCTTGAAGATGAAACGATGATGGTGTGGAGGATCCGTTTGAGAGCAAATGGTGGTGGTTTAAGAAGTTTGTGACTTGGTCATGATGGTAGAAGAGTGAGAATGGGGAAGTTGGTTATGGTGGTGGTGGAAACCGTTAGAGTTTGTCAGAGAGAGAGAGAGTGAAGAGAGCGTGGAGAAAGTGAAGAGAGAGTGAAGTAAAATCTGAAAACTGGAGAAAATGAAGTGTGTCCCCAAAGTGTGAAGAGTTTTTCTTTTTTATATGTGGGGTCTATTGGATGTTATGGTGTGTGTGATGTAGAGTAGTATTTTCTCTTCAAGACTTAATGAGCAAGTTGTATGCACTTGAGGAATGTTTCTTCCTACTTTTTACGCGAGCAGGAACATGCATGGACCAATGGAGTAATGATGATGAGGGTGTGTGGTATAGTGTGGAGATAGTAATCATCTTATGCTAGCAACTTCAAGTAATGAACTTTGTGCTGACATAACTCTATGTATGAGCATCCAATTTATCCAAACTTGTGATCAAATGAAAGAGGGCATAACATATAATGACTTTCATGTTGGCTAATTTGAGAGAATACACTTGTAACACATTCAAAAGTGGCTTGCAAAATGATGGCACACCATTGCATATCCCTTGCATACGTGACTTGATTTTTGGCCTGAGGCTTTTTACCAAAATGAACCTTTGTAAGGGAACTGCTTCAAGACTCTATATCTCAATAATCATTTGACCAAAATCAAAGGTCTTTAGCTTATTGGATAGAGGGCATGGAGGAGACGACATTGCAATTAGAATGGAACATAAAATATGCCTTTAGCTCCTTAAAGTTGGATTTGAAAAGTGCCCACCACCTGTTTGTAGAAATGCTGCGCGCGTGCCCTGAGTTTATGCCCACGTCCTTGTCACAATGTGACTTTGCTAGGGCATGACTTAGGTGACTTGTACCTTGTTCCACACTCAACCAAAATCAGTGATAATCATCCCATTAGATACAGGGCACGGTAGAAACTAGATTGGTGTTGATATGGATTCAAGAAGATTCTTGTAGCTCTCTAAATCGCGTCCTGAATATGGCACACCATGTGTCTGTGGAAATGCTTGCGCTGACGAGAAGCCCTGCCCAGCAATATGACTTGCACAAGTTATAATTTCCAAATTTCATAGCTTTGTATCTTTCCATCTAGACTTCAAATTGAAAAACTCACCACTACAAAGTTGTTCTATGCCATGAGGGGAGTAATTTTGCAGTTGACCTTGTCTTGAAATAAAGCTTTTATCCACGTGTGAAGTAGACCTAAAGTCAGCTGCACAATCATCTTGAAAACCCAAAGATTTTCTCTAAGTTAAGACTTTCCACTTATGGAAGATTTCAAATTCAACTAACTTTCCACTTTTGGTAATTTTGAGAAATCTTTGATTTTATTTATTCCTTTGACTTTTCTTGACTGATTCTCCACCAAACATTCAATATTGGACAGTTGACTTTGACTTTGACCAAAAAGTCAACTGTTCTGATTCTCTCCGTTTTAGATGAATTTTCCCGATTAATTAATTTCCAGTCTAATTCTCAATCAATTTTCAACCAAAGAAGCTTCAATGAATATTTCTTCAGGGAAACCATACTTCACATTCAAAATCATCTCCTGATTAAATTTTGACCAAAAAGTCAACAGGGTTGACTTTGGTTAAAACCCTAATTTGAAAACCCTGATGAACCTGAGATTTGTATCTTTTAACCAGAGCTTTGACTCGGAGAGAATGAAACCCTGATTTTAGGAGTATGCCAATGGAAATGATCCTCTTCAATAAGACCTCAGATCTGATCCTTCTTAACCAAGAATTTCCTCAACCTCAGCCTCTTTTTGTCAATTTTCTCGAACAGTAACTGTGATATGGATGAATGTATTAGATAAATGACCTACATGAGGTATGCACATGAATGTGATATGAAAGCCAATTGGATATAAATAAATGGGCAAATTTTGGGGTGCAACAACAACGTCCATCGTAACCTGTCACTTAATCATTTTTCCTACGTCAACATCTTACGCAACAGTTGCTCAAACTGATAACTTTACAGTCCACCAACAATGTTGAACATAGTAACTTTCTAAATTCCATCTTATAACAATTATCCTTTTTCCAAGATTCTCCAACTTGTTAAACAACCAAAATATTAAATCCATGTTACCTTTGAATTCGCGAACTAGCACACTTCTACATTACTTGCACTGTCTCCTTAAGCAGTATATTGCACCAACAACTTACAACAGAAACATGTTCGAGAAGCACAACTTCTCCCCCACTTTGCTCAAACCAATCCCTGCAACAAAACAAACAAGTACCGACAGTGTCTCACACACTTGTCGCGCATTAAGGGACAAACAACATTTAGACAACTTTAGTCGGACGAACCGACATGCTCTGATACCACTAATGTAACACCCCAATTTCTACCCAAAATTTATAATAATAATCAGAGTATAAAAATTCCACAAACAACAAATAGGATGTCATATTTCAACTTAATACACAACATATACTTTCTTTTAATAAGAACAACTCTTAATACTACACGGAGGAATCATAATATCACACTTTATTCAACTGAGAAACAACTTATAATTATTAATATTCAACTAAAATAACTTTTTGAACAACAGTAACTTGACAATGTCAGCTTTATAATCATTTAGAAACTAAAGTAGTAATAACAACATATAACAAACATAATCCCATCTCGAGTGCTACATATCAGAGCAAGATCCTCTCGACATATCATAAGCAACATAAAGACTTCATAGGAATACCTCGAACATCCACAACTAATTTTGAGTACCTGTCCATTTCCCATGGTAGGGGAAACATCAGCAAAAGGGGTGAGATATCGAAAAATATAAACAAGGTATGATAATCAATATATTAGATAAGAATCATATAGTTATTCACCGTGTTATAACAACAAAACAATCATAAAAAAATAAAACATAATACAACGATTAACAACTTAATAAAAACAACTTATACAACAACAACATCTTAATAACAACTTAATATTTACATCCACTTAGTAACGGCAACAAAACAACAACTTTAAAAACAACAATTGATTTCAATCAGCAATGCGATAACAACAACTACACGTATACAACTTGAATGCTACTCAACTGTGCATATGCATGTGGATCCATTGGAGTAGAACTCCCAATATAAAAACATGCCAGGTTATCGAGGCATCAACAAAGCATAAGCCTTCAACTTCAATTTTACCAATCCAGGCCAACGTGGGGAGCATAGCTTCAACTTAGAAAATGCCCATCCAGGCCAACTTAGTATGCGAATGAAATGAATGCAACAATCACAACAACGACATCAATCAACATCACAACATAACAACGACATCAATCAACATCACAACACAACAACTTATCAACATTGTACCAGTAAAGGGGTACTCAACATCGCTTCAACACTGGCCATAGGCCTACAACTTAATCAACAACAACACAACCACAACTACATCACAACAACATATCAACGCAATTCAACAACAATTCATAGCAACGACATATTTGAAGGATAGAAAAACACTTAGAAAGGGGGGGGTTTGAATAAGTGTAGTCTTAAAAACTTGAACGATAAAAATAAATTGCACAGTTATTTTTATCTTGGTTCGTTGTTAACTAAACTACTCCAGTCCACCCCCACGGAGTGATTTACCTCACCTGAGGATTTAATCCACTAATCGCAACAGATTACAATGGTTTTCCACTTAGTCCGCGACTAAGTCTTCTAGAGTATCCTGATCACAACCTGATCACTCCAGGAACAAATGCTTAGACACAAGCTAAGACTTTCTTAGAGTATCCTGACCACCACGTGATCACTCTAAATACAACTGCTTAGACACAAGCTAAGACTTCCTAGAGTATCCTGATCAACACTTGATCACTCTAGTTACTTACAAATTAATGTAATCAATTCTAAGAGTATTACAAATGCTTCTGAAAAGCTATAATCACAACAGTGATATTTCTCTTAACGTTTAAGCTTAATCTCACTAATATATTACAACAGCAATGTAGTGAGCTTTGATGAAGATGAAGTTTCTGAGCTTTGAATTTGAACAGCGTTTCAGCAAGTTAATATTCACAGAATTTGGTTCAGAGTTGTTAACCTTGCTTTTCATCAGAACTTCATATTTATAGGCGTTTGAGAAGATGACCGTTGAGCGCATTTAATGCTTTGTGTATTCCGTACAGCTTTGCATTTAATGTTTCACGCTTTTGTCAACTACCTCGAGCCTTGTTCACGCTGTGTCTACTGACGTTGCCTTTAATAGCTTCCAACGTTCCTTTTGTCAGTCAGCGTAGCCTGCCACTTGTACTTTCTTCTGATCTGATGTTTGTGAATAAAATATTTGAATATCATCAGAGTCAAACAGCTTGGTGCATAGCATCTTCTTGTCTTCTGACCTTGAAGTGCTTCTGAGCGTGATACCATGAGAACTTCAGTGCTTCTGCTTCTGATCTCAAGTTCTTCTGATGCTTTCATAGTCCTATGTTCTGATTCTGCCTTGACCATCTTCTGATGTCTTGCCAGACCATGTTCTGATGTTGCATGCTGAACCTTCTGAGACAAAGCTTCTGAGCGCTGATTTGTGCATACTCTTTATATATTTCCTGAAAGGGAAATTGCAATGTATTAGAGTACCACATTATCTCACACAAAATTTATATCCTTGTTATCATCAAAACTAAGAATATTGATCAGAACAAATCTTGTTCTAACAATCTCCCCCTTTTTGATGATGACAAAAACATATATAAATGATATGAATTTGCGATCAGAAAGAGCAGACGGCTAAAGACAAATTACACAGCTATAGCATAAGCATGTGAATATGTCTCCCCCTGAGATTAACAATCTCCCCCTGAGATGAATAATCTCCCCCTGAAATAAATACTCGAAGAACTTTAATAATAAAAGACTTCCCTGATTATTTCGGTAGAGACGATCACATAAGCTTCTGTCTTCTGATAATTCATAGCTTCTGACTTCTGCTTCCATTGGACAGCTTCAGAACTTGAATTTCTTTAGATTCCTAGAACACTCACAGCTTCTGATTCCTGCTTCCTTTTAGGACAGCTTCAGAACTTGAATTTCTTTGATCTTCAGAACATTCACAGCTTCTGATTCCTGCTTCCATTTAGGACAGCTTCAGAACTTGACTTTCTTTGATCTTCAGAACATTCACAGCTTCTGATTCATGCTTCCATTTAGGACAACTTCAGAACTTGAGTTTTCTGGATCTTTAGAACATTCACAGCTTCTGATTTCTGCTTCCCTCGGATAGCTTCAGAGCTTTGAATTTCTTCTTACATCACTTCATGCTAGATTGTATCAGAACATTGTTGAATGTACCAGAGCATCATCAGAGCATCTCTACATCCTGAAATGTTACAGAACAAAACTAAACGACAAAAGTCAGCATGAATGAGTTAGAACATAAAATGTGTATCAGAACACAAAATATGTATCAGAGCCATATAAGCCATATAGAATATATCAGATCCAATAGACAATGTATCAGAGCAAATAGACAATGATTTGGATCATATTCTATTATCAGAATTTCTGATCATTCCTCCTTCTTGCTTCTGATTCTGAAGCTTCCTAGCACTCAGCTTGCTTCAAGAATCCAAGAGCTTGATTCATTTTATTGCTTCTTATGTTGATCTTGAATCTTTGATTCCTGCAACAACACAACTTAAAAACATAGAACTTTGCAAGTTCTGTTAGTAAATGTGGAGCCTTTTTACTCGGTAACTGATAATATTAATCAGATCATTTATCATATATTTTCTCCCCCTTTTTGTCATAACATCAAAAAGAATAAAAGATTCAGATGTAAAGCAAGAGACAAAAGGAAAGAAACATAAATAACTTTTCATTGATTTCAACAAGAAGGATTACAAAAGAGGAATGCAGGAAAAAACAGATGCAGCAAGGAAAGAAAACTACAAAGACCAAAGGACTAAGACCCTAGCCTACGCAAAATCCGCGCCAGAACATCATGAATCCCGTCAGTGCTTGTAGCTTGCCTTGCCATGAAAGAGCGAAACTCAGCATTGGCTGCTTCTTGCGCGTCCAAACGAGAAGCCAGTATAGCTTGATTCTGATGAAGAGCTTCCAAGGTCTCCATCAGAGCTGAGGTTTCACCAGAAGAAGAGGCACAAGGATTTCTGCCAAAAGGGACAGCAATCTCAGCAGGGCGATCTTCTAGAAGGTCTTCAGCTTGTGCATCTTCCATCTCCACATCTGAGTCTGACTCAGAAGTAGCCTCAGCATATTCTGGTTCAGGCAGCACAGAAGTTCCAACTTCCAACGCTTGAAGAATAGCTGCTAGGTTTGTTGGAGGAGTAGGACCAGCAACTTCAGCAGGATAAACCACTACTAGAAAGACCATGTGAGGTGCTTTTTCAGAAGGGTTCATTCTGAACCAGTTAAACAACCACTGAAAATCTCCAGTCAGCACAGGAAACCATGGTCTCCACACCACGATGTCTCTGCAGAGATTTTCTTCTTCCAACTCATCTGCAGGTATCCTCTCCTCAAGAACTCTTCTGTTCCTGATGAGATGGTGATAGCTGCTTTCACCAATTTCCAGCCGAAGACCACGAACACCAGGAGCTTCAGACATGAACCTTCTCTGAGTGTCTGTAGCCCTAACCAGAAAGTCCTGACGAAAGGTATCCCAAAGGTTGCTTGTAGCATACTCATCCAGATGGTTAAGGTGAGCAGCACCCAGAATCTCCAACCAGCTATTTACATCAGAATGTAAAAGCTCCAAAAATGATTGAGTGGTAGGGGTTGGAGGGTTGACAGTGAACCTGGAGTCGGGAAAAACCACACTGTAGGGGTTAGGTGTTCTGGTGGGAAAAGGGTGTGAGAGAGATGAAGAAATATCTGAGGGATGGGTTGAAGGAGAGGAGATATCAGATGGTGAAGAAGGTGGTTCCGAAAGGATGAATGAGGAGGAAGAGGTGGTGGAAGAATGTGAAGAGGGTGGTGATTCAAGGATACTGTCAAGGGGTTGATACAGGCGTCTAGAATAGTTACCAGACATCATGGCTTCAAAGGGATTCACCTTGAGAGGGTCATAGTAGGTTTTGACTCTTTTTGATTTGATTTCTGGTTCATCAGTTGCCTTTCTCTTTTGTTTTCGATCAGTTTCTTGATTTCCAGAGCTTGACGATGGATTCATGATGAAGTTGCAGATATTGAAAACTGCTAGGGTTTATGATATGAATGCAAAGAGAGAGAACGAAAAAGAAACTGAATGCAAAGTGAGAGAAATATAAGAGGGAAAAGAAACGTTTGAAGAGTATAAAAAGAAAAACTGAAAAAGAGTAAATGATGGATAGCATTTAATGTTACGTGACGTGAGGAGAGATAATAATGACAAAAGACGAGATTTGCACAGTTACCTAAGTGGACGTCCCCTCAACTGCACGCACGCTTGTCCAGAAATAGTGAACACGTGTTTACCATCTGGATAGCCAGTTACAGCTGTTTTGCTTTTAAAGAGATTCTGAATCAACTTAGACAATGAAACGTTAGTAATAACTGAATCACAATTTCTAATTGATTTCAATCAGAACTTCTTAAAAAAAACAATTTCATTTCAGA
Source organism: Vicia villosa (assembly GCF_029867415.1). Taxonomy (NCBI): domain Eukaryota; kingdom Viridiplantae; phylum Streptophyta; class Magnoliopsida; order Fabales; family Fabaceae; genus Vicia; species Vicia villosa. The sequence continues at coordinate 976,625 of NW_026705228.1, forward strand.
AGATACTTATACACAAGATCTTCTCATCTTCTCATTCTGGGCATAAATCCATACTGATATTCTTCAGAATGAACTTAAACCTATCTTCAGCAAGGGGTTTTGTAAAGATATCAGCCCATTGATGGTCTGTATCCACAAAGTTTAAAGATATAACACCCTTCTGAACATAGTCCCTTATGAAATGATGTTTAATCTCAATATGTTTAGCTTTTGAATGTAAAATAGGATTCTTAGATAAACATATAGCAGAAGTATTATCACAGAAAATAGGAATGTTACTCTCATATATCTGATAATCTTCCAGCTGACTTCTCATCCAGAGCATTTGTGTGCTACAACCAGCAGCAGTAACATATTCTGCTTCTGTTGTTGAGAGGGCAATAGTAGCTTGCTTCTTGCTGTACCATGAGATCAGATGACTTCCAAGAAATTGACAACTTCCAGAAGTGCTCTTTCTTTCTATTCTATCTCCAGCATAGTCAGCATCACAGAATCCTACTAAGTTGTAATCTTTAAATCTTCTGTAAACTAAACCAACATTAGTAGTACCTTTCAGATACCTTAGAATTCTCTTAACTGCTGTTAAATGAGATTCTCTTGGATCTGATTGGAATCGAGCACACAAACAAACACTAAAGAGAATGTCAGGTCTAGAAGCAGTTAGATATAGAAGAGATCCAATCATACCTCTGTACAACTTCTGATCTACCTTCTTACTTACCTCATCCTTACCTAGTACACATGTTGGATGCATAGGAGTTTTGGCTTCTTTGCTTTCAGAAAGATTAAACTTCTTCAGAAGTTCTTTCACATACTTCGTTTGATGAACATAGGTTCCATCGGAAGTTTGGTTAATTTGAATCCCAAGGAAATACTTGAGTTCTCCCATCATGCTCATTTCGAATTCAGCCTGCATAAACTCAGCAAACTCCTTTCCAAGTGTAGCATTAGATGTTCCAAAGATAATATCATCAACATATATTTGACAAATTAAAATATCCTTTTTAAATGTTTTACAAAAGAGAGTAGTGTCCACTTTTCCTCTAGTGAAATCATTTTCCAGAAGGAAAGAACTCAAACGTTCATACCAAGCTCTGGGAGCTTGTTTCAATCCGTATAATGATTTCTTTAATTTGAAAACATGATTTGGAGACATGGAGTCTTCAAAACCAGGAGGTTGGTGAACATAAACTTCTTCATCTATATAACCATTTAAGAAGGCACTCTTGACATCCATCTGATAAAGAGTGATGTTGTGTTGAGTGGCAAAAGAAATTAATAGACGAATAGATTCTAACTTGGCCACTGGTGCAAAGGTTTCTGTATAATCAATCCCTTCTTGCTGACTATAACCCTGAGCAACCAGTCTGGTTTTGTTTCTTACCACTTCACCTTTCTCACTTAGCTTGTTTCTGAAAATCCACTTAGTACCGATGATGTTAAATCCTTTTGGTCTAGGAACCAAGTCCCATACATCATTCCTTGTAAACTGATTTAGTTCTTCTTGCATGGAAATTATCCAGTCTGGATCTTCTAGAACTTGATCAACAGAAGTTGGCTCGATCAAAGAAACAAGACCTAATTGACATTCTGCATTGTTCTTAAGGAATGCCCTTGTTCTGATGGGATCATCTTTCTTTCCAAGGATCACATCTTCTGAATGAGCTGAGGCAAGTCTAGGTGATCTTCTGATAGTTGGTTCTTCAAAAATCCTAAGATTCTCTAAAGATGCAGCAACTTGATCTTCTGATCCATTGCTTCTGAGACTGCCAGCTTCTGCAGCTTTGCTTCTTGATTCTTCAACTTCTGATATATCAATATCAAAATCTGCAAAATTCTCAAACTGCTTTGGTTTTTCAAGACCAAGCTTATCATCAAACCTGATATTGATTGATTCTTCTACAATCAATGTTTCAGTATTGTATACTCTGTAGCCTTTAGAGCGTTCAGAATATCCAAGAAGGAAACACTTTTGTGCTTTAGAATCAAACTTACCAAGATGATCTTTAGTATTCAGAATAAAACATACACATCCAAAAGGATGGAAATATGAAATGTTGGGCTTTCTGTTCTTCCACAATTCATAAGGAGTCTTATTTAGAATAGGTCTGATAGAGATTCTATTCTGAATATAACACGCAGTGTTAATTGCTTCTGCCCAGAAATGCTTAGCCATATTGGTTTCATTGATCATGGTTCTGGCCATTTCTTGTAGAGTCCTATTCTTTCGCTCTACAACTCCATTTTGCTGTGGAGTTCTGGGGCAAGAGAAATCATGGGCAATACCATTTTCTTTGAAGAACTCCTCAAAGAATCTGTTCTCAAATTCACCACCATGATCACTTCTGACCTTTATGATTTTACACTCTTTCTCAGATTGAATCTGAGTGCAGAAATCAAAGAACACTGAATGAGACTCATCCTTGTGTTTCAAGAACTTTACCCATGTCCAGCGGCTATAATCATCAACGATGACTAATCCATATTTCTTCCCTCTGACAGATGTTGTTTTGACTGGGCCAAACAGATCAATCATCCCATGTTGCCATAAGACCTTTCTTCTTATGAAACTTCTTCTTGGGATTCTCCTTCTGAAGTTTCGGACACTCATTCTTGTAATGTCCAGGCTCATTGCACTCATAGCAGACAGCCTTCTTCTTGTCAGATCTTCTGTCACCAGAAGATTCTCCACGTTCAAATCTCTTTGAACTTCTGAAGCCTCTGAACTTCCTTTGCTTGCTCTTCCAAAGTTGTTTCACCCTTCTGGAGATCATGGGCAGTTCATCTTCTTCTTCAGATTCTGATTCTTCAGGATCTTCTTCTCTAGCCTGAAAAGCGTTAGTGCATTTTTTAATATTAGATTTTAATGCAATAGACTTACCTTTCTTCTGAGGCTCGTTTGCGTCCAGCTCAATTTCATGGCTTCTCAAGGCACTGATAAGCTCTTCCAAAGAAACTTCATTCAGATTCTTGGCAATCTTGAATGCAGTCACCATTGGACCCCATCTTCTGGGTAAGCTTCTGATGATCTTCTTTACATGATCAGCCTTGGTGTAGCCTTTGTCCAGAACTCTTAATCCAGCAGTCAGAGTTTGAAATCTTGAAAACATCTTCTCAATGTCTTCGTCATCCTCCATCTTGAAGGCTTCATACTTCTGGATTAGAGCAAGAGCTTTAGTCTCCTTGACTTGAGCATTTCCTTCATGAGTCATTTTCAAGGACTCATATATGTCATGGGCCGTTTCCCTGTTAGATATCTTCTCATACTCAGCATGAGAGATAGCATTCAGCAAAACAGTCCTGCATTTGTGATGATTCTTGAAATCTTTCTTTTGATCATCATTTATTTCGCTTCTCGTGAGCCTTACACCAGTAGCTTTAACAGGATGTTTGTAACCATCCAGCAGAAGATCCCATAGATCAGCATCTAGACCAAGAAAGTAACTTTCCAGTTTATCTTTCCAGTATTCAAAGTTTTCACCATCAAATACTGGTGGTCTAGTATAACCATTGTTACCATTGTATTGCTCAGCAGAGCCAGATGTAGATGCAGTTGGATTTGATTGAGATTCACCAGCCATCTTTTACTGAAGCGTTTTTCTCTTCCTGAATCTTTTCTAAACACGGTTAAGTGCTTGCACCTTAGAACCGGCGCTCTGATGTCAATTGAAGGATAGAAAAACACTTAGAAAGGGGGGGGGTTTGAATAAGTGTAGTCTTAAAAACTTGAACGATAAAAATAAATTGCACAGTTATTTTTATCCTGGTTCGTTGTTAACTAAACTACTCTAGTCCACCCCCACGGAGTGATTTACCTCACCTGAGGATTTAATCCACTAATCGCAACAGATTACAATGGTTTTCCACTTAGTCCGCGACTAAGTCTTCTAGAGTATCCTGATCACAACCTGATCACTCCAGGAACAAATGCTTAGACACAAGCTAAGACTTTCTTAGAGTATCCTGACCACCACGTGATCACTCTAAATACAACTGCTTAGACACAAGCTAAGACTTCCTAGAGTATCCTGATCAACACTTGATCACTCTAGTTACTTACAAATTAATGTAATCAATTCTAAGAGTATTACAAATGCTTCTGAAAAGCTATAATCACAACAGTGATATTTCTCTTAACGTTTAAGCTTAATCTCACTAATATATTACAACAGCAATGTAGTGAGCTTTGATGAAGATGAAGTTTCTGAGCTTTGAATTTGAACAGCGTTTCAGCAAGTTAATATTCACAGAATTTGGTTCAGAGTTGTTAACCTTGCTTTTCATCAGAACTTCATATTTATAGGCGTTTGAGAAGATGACCGTTGAGCGCATTTAATGCTTTGCGTATTCCGTACAGCTTTGCATTTAATGTTTCACGCTTTTGTCAACTACCTCGAGCCTTGTTCACGCTGTGTCTACTGACGTTGCCTTTAATAGCTTCCAACGTTCCTTTTGTCAGTCAGCGTAGCCTGCCACTTGTACTTTCTTCTGATCTGATGTTTGTGAATAAAATATTTGAATATCATCAGAGTCAAACAGCTTGGTGCATAGCATCTTCTTGTCTTCTGACCTTGAAGTGCTTCTGAGCGTGATACCATGAGAACTTCAGTGCTTCTGCTTCTGATCTCAAGTTCTTCTGATGCTTTCATAGTCCCATGTTCTGATTCTGCCTTGACCATCTTCTGATGTCTTGCCAGACCATGTTCTGATGTTGCATGCTGAACCTTCTGAGACAAAGCTTCTGAGCGCTGATTTGTGCATACTCTTTATATATTTCCTGAAAGGGAAATTGCAATGTATTAGAGTACCACATTATCTCACACAAAATTCATATCCTTGTTATCATCAAAACTAAGAATATTGATCAGAACAAATCTTGTTCTAACAATATTCACCATATATTCACTAGGATTAACGCCATAAGGCTACCCACAGAAATAATCAACACAAACAACACAACATTGGCCATAGGACCTAAAATCAACAATGTCCATAAACCGGACGAGTCAACTTACCTAACTGTACATGCAAGTTAGTATATTCCACATAATTTCAACAAAGCAACACAACCAAAATTATCTACTAATTAATCTTCGTTACCCCGTCAGTTTTCACTAAATTCTGGACAACTAAGTATACCGCTAATTCGGCTAGTTTGACCAAACGGGACTTTTATCAACTTCAGTTATTACTAATATTAATCTTTATTCTGCTAAGAATTAGCTTATTGATACAATATTGTTTGCTACCAATTTTCTTAACCAGTTAACAACTCTGCTACTTCTATTATTTATACCCATTGTTACCAACTTAACTCTCCTGCTATAAGTTTTTGGTATGAAAAAGTCTTCTAACACACAATGAGATTAAACTCACGTGTTTCTAGAGAGAAGTCAGTCCTTCTCTCTCTAAGAAACTTAACGTGCCTTTTCCCCCTTTTCTCTTTTAGGGTTTAGTGGTGGCGATCTGTTTTCTTCTTCCATCAGCAAGTCTGGTCTTTTTCCCCAGGTTTTTTCTGGTTTCTTTCCTCTTGGTGCGGTACCAAGTTCTTGTCTTATCCTTTCCTTTGTAGAGAATTTAGAGTGTGGTTGTGGTGTCTTGTTGTTTCCGATGGATAAATGGAGGAGCATACATTTATCCAAGGAGGAAGAAGAAGGGGTTGTGGTGGAGGATGACGAGATATGCGAAGTAGAATCCTTTCAAAGAACACTGGCAGGTAAACTATGGACGGATATCAGCTTCAATGTTAGGGCCTTTAAGAGTACTATGATAAGCGCGTGGAAACTCAAGAATCAGGTGGAGTCTCAAGATCTGGGGAAGAATATGTTTTTGTTCAAGTTCGCCACAAAAAGGGATTTGGAGTTTGTTCTCAAGAATGGACCATGGAGCTTCGACAGATCGCTGTTGGTCCTTAATCGCATTTCTGGTGAAGAAGAACCTTCCGATCTTAATATGCACTTTGCTTCCTTTTGGGTGAGAATATACGAACTCCCGCTGAACCTGAGAACAGAAGCTATGGCAAGAAAGATAGGTAACATCTTGGGAAACTTTGAAGAGATGGATGCTAGAGAGGTATGCAGGAATGGACGTTTTTTACGAATTAAGGTAACCCTGAATCTCAAAAGGCCACTGAAAGAGAAACGCTGGTTAAAGTGAAAGATAAAAACTTGCGAGTTCATTTCAAATATGAACGACTGCCTACCTTTTGTTTTGTGTGCGGAAGATTGGGTCATCAAATGAAGGACTGTGAATCTCTAGACGACCTTACTGAGGAAGTATTTGAGGAGCTGGAGGAACAGGATCTTTCGTATGGGCAATGGCTTCGCGCGTCTCCCCTACCAAAGATGAACGAAGACCAGAAAAAGGGAGACTCAAGTTCAGGAACCTGTAGCAAAAATTTATTCCAAGTCTCATCAAGACAGAGTAGATGTAACCAGAAAGTGACCAACAAAAGTGATGAGGCGGAGGTGGAACAAGACAGAGAAGCGACGGAAGAAAGGGGGGAGGCTAGAGGAGGAGATGGGAACCCAGAGAAATCAAAACATAAGGAGGTTGATATTGAAAAGATGGCTGAATCTCTAGGGGCAGTGGCGTTATCTTTAGAAGGAATTGGAGATGGGATTCAAAAAAGGACCCTATGCTGCCAAAAAAGAAATGGGTTAGGAGGAAGAACGTTAACACTGGAAATAGTACTCAAGGGAGGAAGAAACTGGTGGAAAATAGCAAGAGGCAATTGATTGACGTTATGATAACGGAAGGCCCAATTGAAGCATGTGGGAGCGGAGAGAAAAAGAGGAAACAAGAAGCTACTGAGGAGGTCCAAAAATCCGTGTTACCAGAGGTGGTGTTGGAGACCCAACACCGCCTATCTCAATGAAGATCCTAAGCTGGAACTGCAGGGGTTTGGGGCACCCTCGTGCAGTTTGAGCCTTAAAGAGGCTCATCCGGTTAGAGAACCCCCAACTGGTTTTTCTTATGGAAACCAGATTAAACAAAGAAGAAATGGATCGTGTAAGGCTTAGCTTGGGTTGGAATAACGTATTCTCTGTGTGTTGTAGAGGGGCAGGACGAGGAAGGGCTGGAGGTTTGTGTCTACTGTGGAATGAGGACGTTACTATCCATATTAACTCACACTCTCAGAACCATATTTGTGGAAAGTGTCACAACGAAACTGAAGGAGTTCATTGGGATTTTGCTGGGGTTTACGGGTTTCCGGAAGAACATAAAAAACGAAACACTTGGCATTTGGTGAAAGAGATCCATCGTGAATAGAGTGTTTGTATGATTCTTTTTGGAGACTTGAACGACATTACTCAAGTCAGTGAAAAGATTGGGGGAATTGGTAGAACTGCAACTCAATTATCATGGAGCAGAGATGTGATAGATCAATGTGGTTTACATGATATTGGTTTCTCCGGTTACCCTTTCACGTGGTCAAATGGGCGACAGGGAGTTGAAAACATTCAATGCAGGCTGGATCGTGCTTTATGTTCAGGCACCTTTCGGGAACATTTCTCTCTCACTTCAGTTGTTCATTTGCCTCGTCACGGGTCTGATCATGCGGTTTTGCGTTTGGTAGTGGAAAAAGAATTGGTGAAGGAGAAGAGAACCCATTTGTTCAGATTTGAAGAGGTATGGGCTAAGCATTCTCGATGCAAAAAATTGGTGAAGCAGATATGGAGAGATACTAGTGGACCCATATCCCATAAACTCAAGGCTGTCCAGGAGCTAAACACAATTTTCAAAGAATATAGGACAGGGAATGTGGCTAAGGAATTAAGGAGAATTTAAACTTTGCTAAGAGAGGAGAGAAGATGGGCGTCGGGTACAGAAGATATTCAAGAGTTCAAAGCTTTAGAAAACCAGAGGAGTAAGTTACTCAGAATTGAAGAAACTACTTGGAGGCAGAGAAGCAGATCCTTGTGGTTGATGGATGGAGACCGTAATACAAAGTTTTTCCACGGGAAGGCTAGTCAACGCAGAAAGACAAACACAATAAAAAGGCTAAAGGAGGTGGATGGAAAGTGGTGTGTTGGGGTTGTCCATTGCGAAAGGATCCTTGTCAACTATTTCAGGGGGATTTTCACTTCTTCCAACCCGGCTGATATTGCAGGTGTATGCAGTTTTGTAGGCAAAGAGATCCTGGATAGATGTAAGCTTATCTGCGCTGCTCCTTTTGTTGAACACGAGGTCAAAGAGGCGATTTTTCAGATGCATCCCACTAAGGCTCCTGGTCCCGATGGCTTGCCTGCCCTTTTCTACCATAAATATTGGAATACTGTCGGTCAGGACATAGTTTCTGTTGCGCTTGATATGCTGAACAATCAACGTGACCCCGCTGATCTAAACTCCACCTTCATTGCCCTCATACCGAAGATCAAGAACCCCCGAGCACCGCATGACTTTCGGCCTATCAGTTTGTGTAATGTTGTTATGAAAGCCGTAACGAAGTCTATAGCAAATAGACTAAAAGAGTTCCTGCCAGAAGTTGTTAGTGAGGAGCAAAGCGCTTTTGTGAAAGGAAGGTTAATAACAGACAATGCGCTTATCGCTATGGATTGTTTCCACTGGATGAAGAACAAAAAAGCTGGGAAGAAAGGTACCATGGCTCTGAAGCTCGACATGTCAAAAGCTTATGACCTCCTTGAATGGGACTTTGTGGTTGGCGCGCTAGAAGCTTTTGGTTTCCCCTCAAATCTGGTTATGCTTATCAGAAGATGTATTTCCTCTGTCTCATACCAAATTCTGATAAATTGTCAGCCGAGTAGGAAATTTTTTCCGGATCGGGGTCTTCGTCAAGGAGATCCGTTATCCCCTTACCTGTTTATTCTATGTGCAGATATTTTTTCAGGGATGTTGAAGCATGCTGCCATTAACAAAGAAATACACGGAGTTAAAGTTGCTAGGAAGGCTCCCACTATCTCTCACTTATTTTTTGCAGATGACAGTCTGATTTTTGCGCGAGCCAACGAGAAAGAAGCTGTCACAATTATGAAAATTCTGGAAAGATATCAGTGTGCCTCAGGCCAGATGGTAAATGGTGACAAGTCTGAAGTTTCCTTCAGCAGTAACCTATCCGTTGAGCTAAAGGAGTCTATTCGGAACAAGCTGGGTTTTAGAGCGGTGGGCAGTCATTCAAAGTATCTCGGCTTGCCTTTTTTGTTTGGTAGATCCAAAAAAGAGGTGTTCTCCATGGTTGTTTATAGGGTGTGGAAGAAAGTGAAAGGATGGAAAGAAAGCTTTCTATCAAAGACGGGAAAGGAAGTTCTCATTAAGGCGGTGGCGCAAGCAATACCTACATACGTAATGAGTTGTTACAGGATCCCAGATTGTGTGTGCAATGATATTGAGGCAATGCTATCAAAATTCTGGTGGGGTTCCAAGAATGGGGAGCGGAAATTACATTGGATGAGTTGGGAACGGATGGCAAAATCAAAAGGTGAGGGGAATTTGGGCTTCTGGGGTATAAAAGATTTTAACAGTGGCTTGTTGGGGAAACAATATTGGAGGCTGATGAAGGGTGATGCTTCATTGTTTGAACGATTTTTTAAAGGCAGATATTACCCAAGATGTGGCATTTCAGAAGCGGGACTGGGGTTCAAACCAAGTTATGCGTGGCGTAGCATCTGTAGCGCCAAGGAGATGGTTTCCAAAGGTTTAAGATGGAGAATAGGGAACAGAGAGCTGGTTCGAATAGCGGAAGACAACTGGATTCCAACAATCGCGAGGTTTAAGCCTTTCTCTTCAAGAAATCTATTGGTGCCGAATGAAAAAGTTTCAAAACTTATTGATAGCGACCTTGGCAGATGGAAAGAAGAGGAACACAGGAAAAACTTTACACCTTTCGAAGCTGTGCACATTGCGAGTATCCCCATATAAGGGAGGCTCCCCGATGACAATATCATATGGCATTTTGAGAAAGACGGTGAATATTCGGTGAAATCCGCCTACCATTTGTCGCGAAGGCTGCATCTCAGCTCCAGGGCGGGAACGTCAACCAATTCTGATGGTGCCTTGTGGAAAAATTTGTGGAAGGCTCCCCTAGTCGAGAGAACAAAAAATTTCACTTGGAGGCTGCTCAACAATATCCTGCCAACCAAATGCAATCTGGAAAAGAAAGGTATCAAATTAGATGTTTCCTGTCCCTTTTGTGATATTTTTCCAGAATCAACAAACCATGTTTTTATGGTCTGTGAGTTTGCAAGAAGGGTGTTCTTCTCTCCCCCCCTTGGTGTTCGGTTACCCCAAACAGGGGATTTATTTACCTGGCTGACTGAGATGATTAAAAAGAAAGACCGGAGATTAGCACAAGTTGTTTGCACTGGTTTGTGGAAGATTTGGAACGCGAGGAATGCGGTGGTTTTCAAGTCAGTCACACCGAATCCGCAGCAAATTGCTCAGAATGTTGGAGACGCGATTATGGAGCTCAACAATGCAAAAGAGTGTGCTACGATTCAGACCCACGGCACCTCGATGAGCTTTGGTGCAACCGGTTTTTGGACTGTCAATGTCGACGCAGGATGTTTTGAAGATGGAGTAGTTTCTTTGGGGTGTGTGATAAAAGACCCGAAGGCAGGAATCTATATGTCAGCGTGCAAGACCCTCTCCAGCTTCGCGGAGCCGTCCACGGCTGAGCTGCTTGGTATTCAATGGGCAATGGAGGTGGCAAAAGACCTCAAAATTGAGACTGTGATGTTTTTCTCTGATGCTCTGGACATTGTTGACAGTATTAATGGGGCTGTTCATAATGCAGCTCTTGATTTTATTGTAAACGATTGTAAAGCTTTGCTTTGTAGCTTTAGGGATGCGGCTCTTGTTTTTATTACTAGGAATTTTAATGCAGAGGCTCACCATATGGTGGGTATTGGAAAGGCCTTAGGTTCAAAATCTTGGTTTGGCCATTTTCTTACCTCTAAGGAACTATCTGTACCACTAGCTTCTTTGGCCTCCTTTTAAGCCATCTGGTATTTGATTTCAAAAAAAAAAAACTCTTCTGCTATAACAACAAAAATCTCTATCATTAAAATTCTAGTCTTTGTCAAACTACCAGTTTCTCCTATATAATTGATTCTGCAAATTCTTTTCCATGTTATAGCCATCTAGCACTAACTCTGAAATTTATCCATTTTTTCTACTCAAGCTAAAATATTATTCGTATCAGCGAAAATCCAGTTTTAAGCTAAATCTCTTAAATAGTACCATTCTTTGTTTCTGCTAAAATATTAAAATAGGTATTACATTTCCTCTACTACTGTAGCAACCTGCCCTAAAAATTAAAGATTAGAGTCGCCACCTATTCTACCAAGGCGAATAGGAAACCTCGCGCAGTTAAGAGTGTTAGAACAAGATTTGTTCTGATCAATTATCTTAGTTTTGATGATAACAATAATATGAATTTTGCTCAAGATAATATGGTACTCTAATCCAATGCAATTTCCTTTTCAGGAAATATATAAAGAGTATGCATAATTCAGCGCTCAGAAGCTTTGTCTCAAAGGGTTCAACATGCAACATCAGAACATGGTCTGGCAAGACATCAGAAGATGGTCGAAGCAGAAGCAGAACATGGGTCTATGGAAGCATCAGAAGAACATGAGATCAGAAGCACTGAAGTTCTGATGGTATCACGCTCAGAAGCACTTCAAGGTCAGAAGATCAGAAGATGCTTTGCACCAAGCTGTTTGACTCTGATGATATTCAAACGTTGTATTCACAAACATCAGATCAGAAGGAAGTACACGTGGCAAGCTACGCTGACTGACAAAAGGAACGTTAAAAGCTATTATAGGCAACGTCAGTAGACACAGCGTGAACAAGGCTCGAGGTAGTTGACAAAAGCGTATAACATTAAATGCGATGCTGTACGGAACACGCAAAGCATTAAATGCACTCAACGGTCATCTTCTCCAACGCCTATAAATATGAAGTTCTGATGAGAAGCAAGGTTAACGATTCTGAACAAAAACAACGCCTATTAACTTGCTGAAACTCTGTTCTACTCAAAGCTCAGAATCTTCATCTTCATCAAAGCTCACTACATTGTTGTTGTAATATATTAGTGAGATTAAGCTTAAACGTTAAGAGAAATATCACAGTTTGTGATTATAGCTTTTAAGAAGCAATTGTAATACTCTTAGAATTGATTACATTAAGTTGTAAGGAACTAGAGTGATCGTGTGGATCAGTATACTCTAGGAAGTCTTAGAGGTTATCTAAGCAGGTTGTAACTAGAGTGATCGTGTGGATCAGAATACTCTAGAAAAGTCTTAGAGGGTATCTAAGCAGTTGTTCCTGGAGTGATCAGTGTGTGATCAGAAGACTCTGGAAGACTTAGTTGCTGACTAAGTGGAGAACCATTGTAATCCGTGCGATTAGTGGATTAAATCCTCAGTTGAGGTAAATCATCTCTGCGGGGGTGGACTGGAGTAGTTTAGTTAACAACGAACCAGGATAAAAATAACTGTGCAATTTATTTTTATCTGTCAAGTTTTTAAAGCTACACTTATTCAAACCCCCCCTTTCTAAGTGTTTTTCTATCCTTCAATTGGCATCAGAGCGCCGGTTCTAAGGTGCAAGCACTTAACCGTGTTTAGAAAAGATTCAGGAAGAGAAAAACGCTTCAGTAAAAGATGGTTGATGAAACTGCAAAGTCTACACCTGCATCTACATCTGGCTCTACTGAGCAACACAACGGTAACAATGGTTATACTAGACCGCCGGTATTTGATGGTGAAAACTTTGAATACTGGAAAGATAAACTGGAAAGTTACTTTCTTGGTCTAGATGGTGATCTATGGGATCTTCTGATGGATGGTTACAAACATCCAGTAAATGCCAGTGGCGTAAAGCTGACAAGGCAAGAAATGAATGATGATCAGAAGAAGCTTTTCAGGAATCATCATAAATGCAGAACTGTTTTGCTGAATGCTATCTCTCATGCTGAGTATGAGAAGATATCTAACAGGGAAACGGCCTATGACATATATGAGTCTTTGAAAATGACTCATGAAGGAAATGCTCAAGTCAAGGAGACTAAAGCTCTCGCTTTAATCCAGAAGTATGAAGCCTTCAAGATGGAGGATGATGAAGACATTGAAAAGATGTTTTCAAGATTTCAAACTCTTACTGCTGGATTGAGAGTTCTTGACAAGGGATACACCAAGGCTGATCATGTAAAGAAGATCATCAGAAGCTTACCCAGAAGATGGGGTCCTATGGTGACTGCATTCAAGATTGCAAAGAATCTGAATGAAGTTTCTCTGGAAGAGCTTATCAGTGCCTTGAGAAGCCATGAAATAGAGCTGGACGCAAATGAGCCTCAAAAGAAAGGTAAGTCTATTGCATTAAAATCCAATATCAAGAAATGCACTAACGCTTTTCAGGCTAGAGAAGAAGATCCTGAAGAATCAGAATCTGAAGAAGAAGATGAACTGTCCTTGATCTCCAGAAGGCTAAATCAACTCTGGAAGAACAAGCAAAGGAAGTTCAGAGGCGTCAGAAGTTCAAAGAAATTTGAACATGGAGAATCTTCTGATGACAGAAGATTTGACAAGAAGAAGGTCATGTGCTATGAATGCAATGAGCCTGGACACTTCAAGAATGAATGTCCAAAACTTCAGAAGGAAAATCCCAAGAAGAAGTTTCATAAGAAGAAAGGTCTTATGGCAACCTGGGATGAGTCAGAAGATGATTCAGACTCTGAAGATGAGCAGGCTAACTGTGCGCTGATGGCGACAGAAGATGACGGATCAGAATCTACATCAGAATCAGATTCTGAAGAGGTATTTTCTGAACTTACTAGAGATGAGTTAGTTTCCGGTCTAACAGAACTTCTGGAATTCAAGTCTCAAATTAGTCTCAAATACAAAGAGCTGAAAAAGCTATTTGAATGTGAAACAAAGAAGCTTGAGTTGGAGAATTCTGAATTAAAAGAAAAACTTTTAAAATTATCCAATAATGTTGGATCTCCTTCTGATTCAGAAAAATCCACTCCTAGTCTAAACCATATTCTGAAAGAATATGATTTAAGTTTCAGGAAGTTCTTATCTAGAAGTATTGGCAGAAGTCAGCTAGCTTCTATGATATATGTTGTGTCTGGAAACAAAAGAGTCGGCATTGGTTTTGAGGGTGAAACCCCATACAAACTTGAACCTGTTGATGAAATGAAACTCACATACAAGCCATTGTATGATCAGTTCAAGTATGGCCACTCCCATGATATTAGGCACACTTCACATGCTCAAAGTTTTCACATAACACACACCAAAAAGCATGTGACACAACCTAGGAAATATCATGAAACTCACATTAAAAATTATCATGCTGTTCCTCCTATTGCTTACAATGTTAAACCCAAGTTCAATCAGAACTTGAGAAAATCTAACAAGAAAGGACCCAAGAAGATGTGGGTACCAAAGAAAAAGACTATTTCTTTTGCAGATTCTCTTGGCGACAAAGAAGATAAAAGTCAACATGTCATGTCACCTGGACTCAAGTTGGTCTCAACACTTGAAGGGAAGAAGGACTGTCTTCCAAGTTCTGGTACTTAAATCTGTTGAAGAAACTATGTTCGTAGGAGATCAGAAAAGAAAGTTTATTAGTCTTGGAACCATCTGTTTTGTTCGTTTCTAAAGCATTGATGTTTCGTTCTTGATTATTCTGAATGCTCTAAATGCTACAGAATATACAATATTGAAACATTGATTGTGGACGAATCTATAAATATCTGGTTTGATGATAAACTTGTTTCTGATGAAACAAAGCAGCTTAAGAATTTCTGCAGATACAATTTTGTCGTATCAGAAGCTGCAGAACAAAGAAGTGAACCTCCAGAAGCTGTGTATATCAGAAGTAATGGATCAGAAGATCATTCAGATTTATATCAGCACACTTCAGAAGGAGTGTTTCCAGAAGAGAAAGTTGATCAGATCAGAAGCAGTGATCTGAATCTGAAGGTGTAAAGTCTATTCTAAAATTCACAGCTGTCATCTATTATCTGATGGTGAACACGTGTCTGTACGGTTAGTACAAAGCGTGCAGTTGAAAAGACGCCGACCTAGGTAACTGTATTAAATCATTTCATTTACTGTGTTCTCTCTCCTAATGTCATTTCTCATTAAATGCATAATGATTTCTTTTTAAATCTTTTAAATAACCCGCTTCATCTTCATTCCCTCTTTTTCTCTCTTTCTCTCTTTTTTTGTGCATTCACTTCGTTGCATTTCTCTTCAAACCCTAGTTTTTGATTTGATCTCAAAGCATTATCATCATGAACTCATCTTCTTGTTCATCAAATTCAAAAGAAAGGCTCACTTCTACACAGTTCCTTTTAAGCAAATATGAGCATGCTCCATTGAAAACATGCTTAATACCCACGAAAGAACTGGAAGTTCTATGTGAATCTGCTGTGGACATCAACAACCTTAAAGCTAATGGCTTTCAGTGTGATGCAAGAATCCTTGAGCAAGGATGGTCTAAATATCTTGATAGATTGGTTGGTCCAATTTATCCTGAACTTGTGAAGGATTTTTGGGTACATGCAACGGTTACTCCAACTGCCATCATTTCATTCGTGCTAGGGCATGAAGTGGTTATCTCTGAGAAGCTCATCAGGAAGCTGTACAATCTTGATGATGAAGAAAGTTGGTCTGGTCTTCAACCCAATACAGTTGACTGGACTCCAGTTGAAAAACAAATCTCTACGGTTTTTGGAATTGATTCTCATAACACGGGCACCTTAAGGCCTTTTTATAAAGTATGGGCTGAGATTATTCTGGGTTCTCTTCACCATAGAAAAAGGATGCTCTCCTCCTCCTACATCAGTCCGACTCACAAGTATACTCTTTTCTGCATTGGCAAAAAGATAGAGATCAACATCTCTCATATTCTGTTTGAGAATCTGAAAACTTCTATCTTTGAGTCAAGAGAAGATGAAAGGGCGAAGTACCCTCATATTCCAAGAACAACCATTCCATTCGGAAGGATGATTTCAGACATTCTGATTGAAAGCAAAGTGGTGGACTCCATCAGAAATCTCAATGCATCGCATTTTCTTGGAGTAATTCAAGGTCCCATCTTCAATGGTGTTGATTTGTTCAGACTGGAACTCATTAAGAATGTACCTTTTGTGTGCACAAGCTTTCCTGACATTCTGTCAAGAAGAATTGCTGTTGAAGGATTCATCTCCTTGTTTCATAAAGAACTTGATCATGTTGTCAAGCTTTACTTGGAAGATTGTGTTAGGAAGCAATCAGACGTTGATCCTGCTTGGATCCGTGGCAGAGTACTCCCGTCCAAAGATGATATTCTGAAGAAGGATAAGAAGGAACGACAGGCAAGGCTAAAAAGAAAGGCACAAGAAGATGAGGCTGAGAGAGCCAAGATGTTGAGGGTCACATATGATCCTGACAAGGTAGGCTCTTCTGAACGAAGGAATAAAAGGATCAGAGACTCCTTTCACAAAACCAGATCTTCACATGCTTCTTCTGAACACTTCTCCAGGCAGGTTTTTACTCCACCTCCTTCTGTCCCTAAACCTTCTCCCCAATCACCTCCTTCTGAACCAAAAGTAAACTTTACCTTACCAAATCCTTCTCCATCATCCTTCTCCTCTCCCATTCTAAACCCCACACCTTTAAGTATTCTTCCCCCAACTCCTTCTGATAAATCCTTCTCATCAATTCCCTTTACAAATACTTCACCCTCTTCTCAATCCATCCCTTCTGATATTCCACCCTCATCAATCATTCTCTCAGATATCCCTTCTTCCTCATCCACCGCACCTCCACCTTCTATATCCCATCCCTTACCTACCAGAAAATCCAAACCTTACTGTCTTCTCTACCCTGACTACAAATTCACCTTCAATCCGCCTGAACCTGAACCCTATACCTACCTGGAACTTTTCAGACATAAGG
The DNA here is from genome assembly GCF_029867415.1 of Vicia villosa. Taxonomy (NCBI): domain Eukaryota; kingdom Viridiplantae; phylum Streptophyta; class Magnoliopsida; order Fabales; family Fabaceae; genus Vicia; species Vicia villosa. Next base: position 993,541 of record NW_026705228.1, read on the forward strand.
TGATTAGCAGTCTAGACCTTCTGAAGGATGCATTTCTAAATGGTCTGGATGATGTTTCTACAAGAAATCTCTGGAGAAGATTTCGCAAGGATTTTCAAGTAGAAGCAATGGGAGTACAGAAAAGACTAGTGGCTGCTGCCCCTGGTTACCCTGGTTACCTTCTGGAAGATGATAATGGTATTTACTACCATCCTCTCAGAAATTGTGTTGCTGCTGAGGAGAAGCCCTTTGTGGATGAATTGGAAGTAGCAAGACTGGCTGCTGAAATGGAAGCAAATCCATGCAGGGATATTGTTATCTTTATTCCTGATTATCCTGTTCTGCTCGGAGATTTCAAGACTCTTTTTGACTATCTGAGGGAAAACCCTTCTGAGAAAGACCCAAGCTTGGTCATTCCAGAAGTTGTTGACCCACCAGAAGTTGAAGGTCCTTCTGCTCCCAGGAATCTAGCTGCCATTCTTCAGGCACTTGAGAATGGAGACTCGGAAATTCCTGCTACAGAATATGGAGATGCTTCCATACAAGAAGCAGATGCTGAAGATCATGTTGCTGAATCAGATCCTGTTGAGGACATCCCTGCAAATGATCTATCCATGGAAGCTGCAGATCAACATGTCATCCCTGTGGATAGAAGCTGTGAAGCTTCTTCTGATGAATCTTCTCGTCTTGCAAGGACTCTGGAAGAAATTCAAAAGAGACAGGATGAGCAAAGCTCACTCAATGATAAGTATAACGCTTTCATGGTGAGGCAAGAAGGACACAACAATGAGGTTAAAGAGATGCTGGCCAAGATCTTGTCAAGGCTAGGGCCATCTTAGATTGAGTCTGTGTTGTTTCTTTCTTTTCGTTGCATCTGTTTTGGTTCTGTGCATCTGATCTTACTTATCTTCATGTACTTCTGTACCTGCTGTTTGAACTTAAATGAAATCATCTTCTTCCTCCGTGTGTTTCGTTCTGTTTGTCTCTGAATCTTTTCTGTTTTTTTTGATGATATGACAAAAAGAGGGAGAAATATGTGATAAATGATTTGATTTAATCAGTTGCATTTACTAACAAGAACTGCAAGTTCTATATGGTTTAAGTGTTTTGCAGGTATAAAGAAGTGAAGAAAATCTTCAAAGCAAACACAAGAAGCAAAACCATAAGAAGTGTTATTCTGTAAAAAGAATAAGCTCATGGAAACTGAAGCAAGCTGAGTGCTGTCAAGCTTCAGAAATCAGAAGCAAGAAAGAAGAATGAATCAGAAGCACTGATAATAGAATTTGATCCATATTTGTCTATTTGCTCTGACAAAATTCTATTTGCTCTGATAACATTATTTTAGCCTATATGGCTCTGATACATATCATGTGTTCTAATATACATTTTATGTTCTGACTCGTTCATGCTGACTCTTGTCGTTTAGTTTTTGTTCTGTAACATTTCAGGATGTAGAGATGCTCTGATGATGCTCTGGTACATTCAACAATGTTCTGATACAAATCTAGCATGAAGTGATGTTGGTAGAAATTCAAAGTTCTGAAGCTGTCCTAAATGGAAGCAGAAATCAGAAGCTGTGAATGTTCTGAAGATCAAAGAAATTCAAGTTCTGAAGCTGTCCTAGATGGAAGCAGGAATCAGAAGCTGTGAGTGTTCTAGGGATCTAAAGAAATTCTAGTTCTGAAGCTGTCCAATGGAAGCAGAAGTCAGAAGCTATGAATTCTCTGAAGACAGAAGCTTATGTGATCGTCTCTACCGAAATAATCAGGGAAGTCTTTTATTAAAGTTCTTCGAGTATTTATTTCAGGGGGAGATTATTTATCTCAGGGGGAGATTGTTAATCTCAGGGGGAGACATATTCATATGCTTATGCTATAGCTGTGTAATTTGTCTTTTGCCGTCTGCTCTTTCTGATCGCAAATTCATATCATTTATATATGTTTTTGTCATCATCAAAAAGGGGGAGATTGTTAGAACAAGATTTGTTCTGATCAATTATCTTAGTTTTGATGATAACAATAATATGAATTTTGCTCAAGATAATATGGTACTCTAATCCAATGCAATTTCCTTTTCAGGAAATATATAAAGAGTATGCATAATTCAGCGCTCAGAAGCTTTGTCTCAAAGGGTTCAGCATGCAACATCAGAACATGGTCTGGCAAGACATCAGAAGATGGTCGAAGCAGAAGCAGAACATGGGTCTATGGAAGCATCAGAAGAACATGAGATCAGAAGCACTGAAGTTCTGATGGTATCACGCTCAGAAGCACTTCAAGGTCAGAAGATCAGAAGATGCTTTGCACTAAGCTGTTTGACTCTGATGATATTCAAACGTTGTATTCACAAACATCAGATCAGAAGGAAGTACACGTGGCAAGCTACGCTGACTGACAAAAGGAACGTTAAAAGCTATTATAGGCAACGTCAGTAGACACAGCGTGAACAAGGCTCGAGGTAGTTGACAAAAGCGTATAACATTAAATGCGATGCTGTACGGAACACGCAAAGCATAAAATTCACTCAACGGTCATCTTCTCCAACGCCTATAAATATGAAGTTCTGATGAGAAGCAAGGTTAACGATTCTGAACAAAAACAACGCCTATTAACTTGCTGAAACTCTGTTCTACTCAAAGCTCAGAATCTTCATCTTCATCAAAGCTCACTACATTGCTGTTGTAATATATTAGTGAGATTAAGCTTAAACGTTAAGAGAAATATCACAGTTTGTGATTATAGCTTTTAAGAAGCAATTGTAATACTCTTAGAATTGATTACATTAAGTTGTAAGGAACTAGAGTGATCGTGTGGATCAGTATACTCTAGGAAGTCTTAGAGGTTATCTAAGCAGGTTGTAACTAGAGTGATCGTGTGGATCAGAATACTCTAGAAAAGTCTTAGAGGGTATCTAAGCAGTTGTTCCTGGAGTGATCAGTGTGTGATCAGAAGACTCTGGAAGACTTAGTTGCTGACTAAGTGGAGAACCATTGTAATCCGTGCGATTAGTGGATTAAATCCTCAGTTGAGGTAAATCATCTCTGCGGGGGTGGACTGGAGTAGTTTAGTTAACAACGAACCAGGATAAAAATAACTGTGCAATTTATTTTTATCTGTCAAGTTTTTAAAGCTACACTTATTCAAACCCCCCCTTTCTAAGTGTTTTTCTATCCTTCAAAGAGATCAGGGTAAGATACTATATTCAGGTCGAGGGAAAGTGTTAGGCACCCTCAACCCTTTCCTATGGCTTTGAATCTAAGGTAACAGTTTATGGCTAAAATATTTGGGTTTTATAGCTAAGGAAGTGAATAGGGGAAAAATTGAGATTTTAGGGAAGGGGACTCGCCTTGTTGCCAAGTGCCTACGTACCTCCTTAGGGAGGATCAGAGTCTACGTAGTTCGGGGAAAGGGTTGTACGCCTTAGGATTAGAATTGAAAGTGTTTGAAATTGTTTGTGCTTTGAAAAGCGTTTTTGAATTGTCTAATTGATAAGGATGAAAATCCATAGTTTAGTACCAGTAGTTTGAAAAGGTTTGGGAAGTGTTTTAGGATTTGGGCGTACAACCCTGGTTTTAATTTGTTACCATTAGCTGCAATAATCAATAGGTTTGATTACCATGGCTAACGGATTGAAGGGAGGATTGCTAACCACTATAATCGATAGATTCGATTATCACGAATAGCAAATGTGTGTATTTTAATTATCGTTACTCCTCATAATCGATAGATTCGATTATAAATAATAACGAATTTTGATAAAGAGACAATGCTAATCATCGTAACCAATAGCTTTGATTAAAACCGTTTAGCAAAATAAATATTATTTTAATTATTGATAGGTGTTTGTTGATTTTATACCTTGATTTCGTTAATCGCGTTGATCAATAGTTTCGATCAATATAATTAACAAATAATCTTTGGTGATAGGATAATATTCATCACTATCTATCGTAATCGATTGTTTCGATTAAAACATTTAGTGACTTAAACCTTGATTTAAAATGTTTTAAAACCTTTAATCCTATTGTATTTTTTATATTTGATTTTTAGATAATTAATTTAATTACATAATTAATCTAATAAAATAAAAGAACCTATTTTAATGTTTTTTTATTATCTAATATATAGTATTAATCATACTAAACATCTTAACATAGTAAAAAAAAAGACAAACCATAAAGAATAAATCAATGGTATATGCTAAACAAAAGTGCAATATGCAACCATCAGTGCCAAACGTTTCGTCCGAATCCTAATCACCCCAATTATCACGTTTTTTTAGTAAAGAAACACCATAATAATGATTCATGATATAAACAATGAAATAATTAAAAGGTGGACCAAAGCATGATACAACCACGCCTATATCTGTAAAATATAAGTTGACCCTTTCAACTTGCTAAGACAGCCATTCATCTAGTGCCACATGGCAGTGATTAATTGGACAAAAAAAATAAAAAAACCTGCACACACAATAACAGCCACACATACAATAGGATGAAGGAGATTATTTCTCATTCTCTCTCCGTGAACCTTTCTTTTTCACCAAAGAAATCCACCATTGATATTTCTATTAACACCACAAACAAAGACAATCATCCAAAGAAAAATAGTAAGAAAAGTGTACCGCTGGAAGTGAAGGGGGTATGCGAAAACTAGCGGCGATGGTGGTCTCTGTTGGTGTTTGGTCTTCACGGTGAGGTGGTTCCCGGCGGAGGAGAGAAGTGGTTGTTCTTGCGTGCGGTGATGCTTTCGTCAAAGGGCTGCGAATTCGGTTCGGCTAGGAGCGGTGAGGGCTGAAACACTATTCCGGCGGTCACAGATCCGCGATTTTTTTGTTGTTGTCTGTTGGAAATAGCAGGTTATTTGCTTTGTGTGTGATATTGTTTTTTCTCCGCTTCCTCCCCCCTTTTCATTAGGATTCATCCCTATATATATAAGCACTATTAGGTCAAGAAAAATTGATTCCATCCTTCTTAATTGGTAAGGTGAATATATGATTGATCTTGAATTTAAACTTTCCAAAACTTGCCCAATTTCAATTTTTTCTAGCCAATATCCCTTAGCACGAATTTGATGACCATCATGGCTTATTTGGATGATTTGATTATTTGGAAAATAGGACTAAAGTCAATCTTTTCACAATTTTCCTTTTATTTGATTTAATTAAATCTTTAATGAATAAAAAATTCACTAAAAATATAATAAAAATCAAATAATCATGGGCTTGAGTTTGGAGCTTCTTAATACTCTTATAAGCAAGTTTGGATCATAAAATGATAGGCCCATTAGCAAACATAATCATTTGAACCTCCTTCATTTCACATTTTATCCTCTAAAATTACCCAACTTCGACCAAGCATATTTCACTCAATTTTTAAGCTATGAAGGAGTTCTAGGATTTTTTGGAAACCTCAAGATGTCCTCTATAAGCCACTTTGGAACATAGTTTTCATTTGGAGCTCTTATCTTGATCATATCCTCTTTGACAAAAAACTGCTTTTGAATGATGTTTGAAAAGGACCTGTAATCTTTTGTATCATATCTTCCAAATGAAGCATTTCTGGCCTTGGCTTGTGAGAGACAAAACTGTAGAAAATCCAATTTCCTTCCAAATAGGCTTTGAGTGGGGAATTTTTGATGTTCCATGTGAAAGTTATGCCCAGTCAAAGTTGGGTTGACTTTCTCCTAAGAAACCCTAATTTGAACCTTTTTGTATTTGTTCATCTCTGAGTTTCTATTAATGGAATCATGATCAATCTTTGATCAGATGATGGTTATGCACCTCTATACTTGATGTTTGACCAATGATCATAGGTTTGAATCATGCTTTGATTGTAGTTGGCCTTCAGGTTTGAACCAGTTGACTGTGGATCTTGGGATTGTTTGAGCAAAGCTTTGGAATTGAATCTTGAACTTTGAATCATTGTAAATGGAATATGGAAGGCAAATTTTGGGGTATGAAAACTACCAATTCACTATTAGTACCTATTATTCATCTGCACCATTATAATTGAGTATACTCGTGTTAAAATTATCTACTGATCTGCTAAAGTACACTTTACTCTGCCAATTCATAACCTACTGGTAATTACTATTGACTCTGTTTAATTCACTGAGTCATATTATAATTACACTACTACTTTCAAGTCTCAAGTGTCCATTCAATATAAAATCATGACAATTGTATTAACTATGATCCAAGTTTTTCTTAACACGTTCCAACCAAACAAAATGGAACAAGTGGGGCCCCCATGGCCAAGGAGGCGTGATCAGTGCATTTTGATGCTCGTTCTTTTATGTTTGTATTTAGGAATTTCTATGGTTTGGTTTGTTTATTTTTCTATTTTATCATGTTTTTGTATTTCAGTTTATTTTTATTGTTATTTGATTTTCGCACTTAATTTTCAGCAATAGCATTCTGTACTAAAATGATCATAACTGGAGCTACGGGAATCCGGTTGATGCGTTCTAATAATCACCGGAAAGCTAAGAGAAAGATCTACAACTTTTGTGTGGGAGTCAAAGTCAGATTTGGAGCGCATATTTTCCAGAATTTCGTTTGAAGCTGCACCATTAGTTATTTTCATTTTGGGTCATTTGTATTGGGCCTGGGTTATGTATTTGACCCAGTTGGGCTGTAAACCGTTTGGTTCTCTCTAGTACCTAGTTCTGGTCGTACTGTTAATTCATCACTTTTTACTTTTCACGAAATAACTTTGGAAGCTTTTGTACGATCGTGTAATGGAGAACTAATTCCATAAGGCAATTTCTGCTAGTTACAGTTTCTAATACTTTGAGGTTTTTAATCTTTAAACCAATTTCTTCTCCCTTTCAATATTAATCTATATGCCTTGTTTGCTTAATTTGAGTTATATAGAATATTATTGATTTATATCGATTGATTGATGTTCATTTACCTTTATCGTATTTTATCGTTGCTTAATCGTTAAACTGCGTAAGTTAGAACCACGTTTGCTTAATTCGTGATTGTGCTGATCCGTTTGCTTAATTCGGAAAATAGGAATGAAATCTTATAATATCTAGTTCGCTTGTTATTTGGTGTTGTAATCGGTAAGGGAATAGAATCCGCTTAGGAGATTGATGTTTTATAAACCAATGATAAGTTGGTACCCGAACTAGTAGAATTGTCGTTTCAACTTATTTTATAATCACTTTTGTTAATCACTTAATTTCAATTTTTTGTTAAATCGATCCTAAACCGAACCCCCTAAATCGAATTTAAGTTGGTTAGTAATAATCAAGAATCCTTATGAGAACGATATTCGAGTTGTCGTTACCGCTAAACTACCATTTTACAAAATACTCGTTTTTGATCCGTGTGCGACAGTGGATCAAATTGGCGCCATTGTCGGGGATTCTTGTTGTTATTAACTAATATTAGGCATAGTGTTGTTGCTAGGATTTTTCTTCTTTTTTTTTGTTTTGTGTTTGTTGATTTTCATGGTTGCAATTCTGGTTGCAGTACGGTGATAAGTTTTCAAGCCTATCAGGTAAGTTTGAAACCTACTGTTTCGAATCGTTCCAAATTTTTTCCACAAAGTCAGAAAAAAATCGACGAACAGTACTCCTTTAGAATAAATTTCTAAAAGAATTTGACCCTTAAAATCGCAAATTCGTTTGTTTTTCTATTTTTTATGAATATTTTAGTGTTTTCATAGTTTCAGAAAATTCCAAAAAAATTCCCAACATTTTTATTTGCCTTAATTAGATTAAATTTCGTGTTTATATATTTTTCTAAATTTATTTTAATCGTTTTCATTTTTTCTATTTGTTTCTGCCTGTTTGGGACATAATTGGTATTTTTTGTGTTTGTTGAAACCATGGTTGAACAAAGAATTTTGAGGCAGTTGGATGTCCCTAATGTGAAATATAATGGTTTATGTATTGACTATCCTGCGGCTGATGCACCTTTTGAATTGGAATCTGGTTTAATACATTTGTTGCATAGGTTTAATGGTTTTCCAGGTGAGGATCCGCATAAGCATTTGAATGAATTTCAGGTTGTGTGCTCTGCACCTTCCGAACCTTCACTAGAGGATATTGTCAAACAAATGGCTGCAAATAATCTCCAGTATCAACAACAAATAGATTCTACTCTTCAGACTTTGCAAACACAGATTGGACAGCTTGCCACTTTGATGAATGCCATGCAGCAAGCTCAAGGATCAAACCAACAACCCTTGGAAGAGCATTCTGTTTTTCAAATATAGTTGTTTTCTGAAACTGTTGATGATACTTGTACTAATTTGCTTGCATCTGATTTTCCATCACTGTCTGATTTTGATGATGTTTACTCTTGTGATGTTTGTACTGACACTAAAATTTGCTCTGTTTGTGCTGAAATTGAGCTTGCCTTGCAAAATGATATTCTTACTGCAGATGAGGTTGCAAATAAAGTTGTTCATATAGATGAAGCTCTCGACACCCCGACTTCCCGGAACAAATCATCCATCGAACAACCACATTCCCAAGAGCTGAAACCAATTCTTGAAAATCTTAAATATGCTTATTTAGAAATGACTAAAAAGCTACCGGTTATAATTTCTTCTAACCTTGATTTTGATCAAGAAAATAAACTTTTACAGGTTTTGAAGAAGCATAAGAAGCCGATTGGGTGGACATTGGCCGATATTTCCGATATTAGCCCGTCCATGATTTTGCATATGGTTTCAATCGAAGGGGAAGATGAAACAAAAATAGTGAGGCAGCCCCTCAATCTTTTGGTCTTTGGTGTTGTGGAAAAGATCACGTGCGCATTCAACACTTTTATTTATCGAAGATTCTTCTTTGATCCTGGAATAAAAGGCGAAGGCACTAATAAAAATTTCAAGTTCAATGGACATTACCCAAAGCTACTCCGTGAGATCCCCACTTGGAAGAAGAAAATGTAGAATATATCTCTTTGGGAAAGGCTGCTTATGTGATCACATATCCCCGTTGACTACTCGGGTGTGTTCTTTCCTTTCTCTCACTCTTATTTTATATTTATGTTCTTTCATTGAGGACAATGTATATCTTAAGTGTGGGGGAGGGAATCATTTATTTGTTTTGTTTTCTTTCAAATTTTTTCAGTTCTTAAAAAAATGCTTCTTTGAAAGTTTTAGGCTATAGATTAATATGAGGTTAGTTGTGTAGACTTGGGAAAAGCTCACAAGATCGGTATTGTCTTAACACCGTAAGTCTCTTGCATATGGAAATTAATTTGAATACTTATCATGATAGCCTTGAATTCCCATTCTCTAATAGCTCTTGAGTAGTTTATCTTTGCAGTCGGCACCATCTCACACATGCTTTACGTAAGGAAGCCGATGAAAATAAGTGAGTGATCCAAGTTTTATTTGAAAAAAAAGAAAAAAAAGAATGCACCTTCTAAGTTTGGTGAGCCTCACCGATCACTTAACCCAACAGTTGTAGAAACTAAAAAAATGATTTCAAGACCCGTTGTTAGTTGGTTCAGAGGTTTCTGATTCCGAACTTGGTAGTGCGGATTTCGGTCCGATCCCCCGAAACTACAATTGGGGAATAAAATAGGTATACCACTTAGGTACCAGAACCCCATGCAAAAAGGATCAGAGTCACTAAGCTGTAGCCTTACTATGAGTGTGTGGAGATAACGGGCTTAATGTGATTGCGCCAGAATGAAAAAGAGTAAAAAGGAGGATGAGTAAGTTAGGCTTTGGCATAATAACATGATTCGAAGTGGTTTGTATGTTCAGGAGGCTTATGACTGCACAATTGCGGAATTGTGTTCCTACGATATCCTTAGCGTGCAAGATTAGTACCTATTGATGCAACCTTAACCACAGAAGAGTTTCTAGCATGGAATGAGTAACTGTGCTGTGTGTTTCTTGAGTTTGATTTTATTTTGCTCGGAGTGCAAAAGTTCAAATGTGGGGGAATTTGATCCGTGCATTTTTATGCATGTTCCTTTGTGTTTGTACTTAGGCATTTCTATGGTTTGTTTATTTTTCTATTTTATCATGTTTTTCTATTTCGGTTTATTTTTATTGTTATTTGATTTTCGCACTTAATTTTCAGCATTAGCAGTCTGTACTAAAATGATCATAACTGGAGCTACGGGAATCCGATTGATGCGTTCTAATAATCTCCGGAAAGCTAAGATAAAAGGCTACAACTTTCGTGTTGGAGTCAAAGTCACATTCGAAGCACATATTTTCCATAATTTCGTTTGAATCTGCATCATTAGTTATTTTCGTTTTGGGTCATTTGTATTGGGCCTGAGTTATGTATTTGACACAGTTGGGCTGTAAACCGTTTGGTTCTCTCTAGTACCTAGGTCTGGCTAAATTGTTAATTCGTCATTTTTTACTTTTCATAAAATAACTTTGGAAGCTTTTGTATGATCATGTAATGGAGAGCTAATTCCATAAGGCAATTTCTGCTAGTTACGGTTTCTAATACTTTGAGGTTTTTAATCTTTAATCCAATTTCTTCTCCCTTTCAATATTAATCTATATGTCTTGTTTGCTTAATTTGAGTTATATAGAATATTATTGATTTATACTGATTGATTGATGTTCCTTTACCTTTATCGTATTTTATCGTTGCTTAATCGTTAAACTGCGTAAGTTAGAACCATGTTTGCTTAATTTGGATTGTGCTGATCCGTTTGCTTAATTCGGAAAATAGGAATGAAATCTTATAATATCAAGTTCACTTGTTATTTGGTGTTGTAATCGGTAAGGGAATAGAATCCGCTTAGTGGATTGATGTTTTAAAAACCAATGATAAGTTGGTACCCGAACTAGTAGAATTGTCGTTTCAGCTTATTTTATAATCAGTTTTGTTAATCACTTAATTGAATTTTTTTTGTTAAATCGATCCTAAACCGAACCCCCCTAAATCAAATTTAAGTTCGTTAGTAATAATCAAGAATCCTTGTGAGAACGATATTCGAGTTATCGTTACCGCTAAACTACCGTTTTACAAAATACTCATTTTTGATCCGTGTGCGACAGCGGATCAAGGAGCCCGCCTCCTCTTCCCCATGCCCTTGAGGCGTCCGCCTCCACTCTTATGTGGGGTGCCAAAAGCCTTTC